>NC_133297.1:22211732-22248497 GCF_005239225.2 Populus alba | reverse complement strand
CTGTCCATAGATCATTCGGGCTAAAAATAACTACCCATTTCTAAACTCAAACATACACTAGATCAAGCTGCCTTCTTCTAGTTCTTTTCGTAGTGATGGTGCTTCTTCATAACCCATAAATGGTTGAAGACATGCTAAAATTATTATGATTTTCAAGGTAATTTTCTTATGAATTTATTTAAAAAACTTCAGGTAACTCAAATTCCCAATATTTAAATAATCATATCCTTTTTTTTTTTTTGTAATTTGTTTTGTTCTATTTTAATTCAGGAACCAAAGATCTAATATCTTTTGTCTTTGGAAAGATAAACAAAACTCCGCTATCTGTGTTGAGGCATTTTGTTTGGTGTTCTGTTTTTCTATCAAGAACCAAAGAGGGTTTTAAAAATTTTATCTTCTGAAAGCACAACAAAACCCGATCTCTATTTCAGTACATCCTAACTACATGACTCAGTTTTTTTTTCTAATTTGTTTCGTTCTGTTTTAATTTAGGAAACACAAAGATCTAATATCTTTGTCTCTTGGAAAGAACAACAAACTCTCGATTTGTGTTGAGGCATTTGTTTGGCATTCTATTTTTCTGTCAAGAACCAAAAGAGGGCTTTTAAAATTTTATCTTTTAGAAAGCACAACAAACACCCGATCTTTATTTCGGTACATCTAACTACATGACTCAGTATCTTTGTTTTTTTTTTAGTTTACATGTTTTAATGTTTAGATCTAACTAGGAAAAATATTATAGCCTGTCTCTTATGTATTTCTTAATGCATGCCACTCTATATGTCAATAGTTGCATTTTTTTAAGTTAGCATGTTTAAAGGTTTAGATTTTTTTTTGTTATAATATTATGAATTGTGTGCCGCTTTTATGTGGGATCAATCATCATCTTATGAATAAAAGAACTTGATTATATACTTTTATTGCTTTGGTTTTCTTATTCTGTAACTCTCTTTTTCCCTAAATTTGCATGGGTTTCTTTTTAATTGTTAATTTTTAGAAACTTGGTTCAGTGCATGTCTGTTATGTCTTTGTTCGCATTGAATGCTATAATATCAGTCTTTGTTTTTGTTTTTTTTTTTTTTAAGTTTGCATGTTTTAAGGTTTTAGATATACACCAGAAAACAATTGAAGTCATGTCCTTATGCATGCCTACCACTATATATGGTCAATATTTGCATTTTATAAGTTACATGTGTCACACCTGGACATCGCGACGACCAATTAAAAATTATCAACTCGATTGGAGAAGGAACATATATCTGGCATCTTCTGTTCTTTAATGGGGAATTTGTCTTATTTAAGGAGTCACCACCTAGTATTTATGGTCACTAGGAACTCTAACTGGACAACAGAGATTCTATGGTTCGGGGACTGTTACGTAAAAAGGGAAGATATTATAACCCTTTAAACGTTCTGCCTGAGGCAGGCTGCATTGCTAGTTTTCGTCTTTAAATTGATAAATGTTTATTAGTTTACGCTATGATTAATTTGCTTATAATATTCTTGACTCTAGCGCTAGTGAATATTCAACTACGGATATTTCCAACTCTGGCGTTGGGTAAATATCACGTAGCTATAAAATATAAATTAGATCAATATTTTTTATTCCCGACTCTAAGCGTCAATGAATAAATAAATAAAAATAATTTATTTTTACGTATGCATATATTTTTTATTTTTCTAGCTAAATAATATAAATACAACAAATATAAATAATATAAATTTAAAAGGTATTTTTATTCCTGACTCGTAGCGTCAGTGGATAAACAATAAATTTTATATTATTTTTATTCGTGTATACACATTTTTATTTTTTTCTACCTTTTTTATTTTTCTATTTTTTTAGATGGAAGTAAAAAAACATTGCATGACATATTTGCATTTAACAATAATAGTCCACATTTTGAGCACATCTATAAAAAATATAAACACAAAGAAAAAAAAATAAAACAAAGTGTGAGGGGCTCACAAATAAATCAACGAAGGCCCCAAATATTTTTGGAATTTTCTGCTATCGAAAAATGTATGCAACAGTAACCAATTCATTATTTTAGCCAGCAAGGAAGGAAACTTACCTAGGTGTGCGGTTGTTGAAGGCGAAGTCGAGTGAGACTGGGCTAAAAAAAAAAAAGGGTTAAAAGGGGCGGCGACTAGTATAGGGTTCGCCACCCCCTTCCTTTTTTATGTTTCTCTCTTTTAGAGTTTCTGGTAATGGCCTCCTCTGGGGTCTCTTTTTTAGGGTTTTTTCCTCCCTTCCATCCTCCCTTTTTTTGCATAGACTGGGATCAGTATTTATAGTGTAAGAGTCCCATCGCTTGCAAGAAGTAAGTCTCAATCAAACTCATTTTCTTTTTTGAAGTTTAGCGAATTAGAATCGAATTCGAAGCAGAACAACTATCATTATCTTGAAGGTAAGGATTATCTTGAAGATTAAGCGATTTATTTCGAAGGTAAGGACTATCTCAAAAGTAAGGATTATCTCAAAGATAATGATAGAATAACAAAAGCACATTATAGTCCTTAATTTTCACGCAAGTTGACAAATCACACTTTTCATCGAATAGTCTCTAATATTTTAATTTTACATTTTTAAACCCTGTAAAAATTAAATTAAAAGCCAATGGGCCAAAATTAGGTTACAACAGTTTGCCCCCTCTTTTACAATGCTTACAGTGCAAATGCATTAGAAAAATTTATTTTCTTTTTGACTTATGTATAGTAAGTTTTGTAAAAAAGAATAATTGTGAAAACCCTTCCTCTGTTCCCTTTATTTTCTTTTTATTTTTTTGTGTGTATTTGTTTTGGGCATCCTGCTTGATGATAAAAGAAAACACGAAGAATTTTCGCGAGTGGTCTAATTGTTCTTAGGCGACCTGCCTGACAAAGAATAAAATGCGAAAAGGGTTTTGCGAGTGGTCTAATTGTTCCAAGTGACCTGCCTGATGATTGAAAAATACGAGGATTTTTCAGGATGGTCATATTGTAATGGGTTACCTGCCCAGATGGTCACATTGTAATGGGTTATCTGCCTAGTGGAAAAATACGAGGATTTTTCAGGATGGTACATTGTAATGGGTTACCCAGCCCAGATGGTCACATTGTGATGGGTTACCTGCCCAGTTGGTCACATTGTAATGGATTACCTGCCCAGTAGAAAAGTATGAGGATTTTTCAGGATGGTACATTGTAAATGGGGTTACCTGCCCAAATTGGTTTACATTGTAATGGGTTACCTGCCCAGTGGAAAAATATGAGGATTTTTCAGGATGGTACATTATAATGGGTTACCAACCCAGATGATTACATTGTAATAGGCTACTTGCCTAGTTGGTCACATTGTAATGGGTTACTTGCCTGGTGGAAAAATGCAAGGGTTTTTTTTTAATAAGACATGATAGGGCTTGAAGGCGCATTAGTTCAATAGATGGATAGCTCGAAGGAAATGAGGGGCTCAGAGGCACACTTGAAAAGGAAATGAGGGCTCGAGGGCACACTCAAAAGGAGGTAGGATAGGAAATGCACTACTTTTGATGGTCGAAGGTTCGAATGCGCGCTCAAAAAGATATGAGGTGAGGGCTCAAAGGCGCACTCGAAAGAAGGTAGGATAGGAAATGCAAACTACCTTTGATGGTCGAGGGGCTCGAAGGCAATGCGCTCGAAAAGAAATGGGTGAGGGCTCGAAGGCGCGCTCGAAAAGAAATGGGGTGAGGGCTCAAAGATTTTTCAGGTGAGGGCTCAAAAAGAGGTAGGATAGGAAATGCATTACCTCAGGAATGGAAAATGAAAGGTGGTGGAAAAATACAAAGATTTTTCAGGTGGCCTAATTCTTATGGGTGGCCTGCCCAGGTTGAAAAATTCTCAAAAGTGAAGATTTTTCAAAAGCAATTTCAATGCTCGCCATTTCAAGTTGGCCTTCCACTTGATGAATTCCGTTAGAATTTTCTCTAATGAAATTTGCAAAACTCATTGTCCAATGTCTCAAAGTTTAGATGATATGTATGCATCTTTACCTGATTTGAATATAGACCCCCCCATTTCTTCTTAGTCTTCTTGTTGCTTGGTCCGGTTGAGATCTTGTTATCTGATTTGAGTCATCTTTGTCGTTTGGTCTTTCTTAGCCCACTTGAGTTGGCCTATGTAAGTCTATTTCCAGATTCGTTTGCCACAATTTCAGCCTTTATGGTGGCTATCGTGACCCACTTGCTTGCTAAAGATTTTCTGACTCGTTAAATAATTTAAGAGGATCATTCCATTACCCTCGTTTTCACTGCTAAAAACATTCGGTGTCTCTAGTTGAAAGGATCAAGTGCTGTCTTTTTATAAACCAAAATGCCCCTTGTCTTGTTGAACGAAATTAACATTCTTTTCTAGAATTTTCCTTCTAAGCACAATGTTGCCCCTTGTATTGGGTTATTGCCCCTAAGTGTGCTCTGTTAGTGACTTAGACAAATAATGGTTTTAAAGAGGCCATTCTAATGCTCATTTCTCTCCTTTTCAGTTTGAGTTAAGGGATATGGGTCTAGAATGAATCTTGAAATCTTGATCTTGCATTTTGAAAACAAAAATTATTTGGATGTGAGTCCAATAACAATTTGCTTTTGAAATCTTGCAACTCCTTAGTTATTTTTCTTTCTTGGAAAAGAGATTATTTTGCTCTTATGTTTAGGCAATAAGGTCTTCGGCGAAAATAAGTCATGTGATGACCTTTTGTTTTTATAGGTTTTCAAAGTGGAGGGCTTGAGAAAAAGCTCGAGGTTTTGTATGAGAAAAACTTGTCTCTTTTTGAACACTCATTTTTATCAATATGAATAATAATGAGTAGTTTGTTCTTGATGTCATGAATCTTATGAAAAAAATATTCTTTGCATTTTGATAACATTGTTTATTGTTTTAGGTTGCTTGCTTGCTTGATTAGAAAGGACTTCTACAAGCACGTAACATAGGCTGTGGTTTTTGGCTATGAAAGAAAAGGATTCATAAGGCTCAAAGAGTGTTTCAAGGTTTCAAAGACTGAAGATCACTATCAACAATTTGACTATTGACGTCATTTATATTTTCTTTTGCCGCTCTTCTTTGATTTGCCCTTTTTTTTTTCTTTTTTTCTTTTTCATTGCTTTGCTAGAGCATACTCACTTTATCTTGGTTATCACTTTTTCTTGTGATTTGGGCATACCCCCTAGCATTTGAGTTTCTTGGGCTCTTTTGCCTGTTGGCTTTCTCACGGCTTTATCATCTTTCCTGATCATTGAAATTTCACTTGCCCCTAGTGTGGGGTGTGATCCTAGTTGGGATTTTTTCATGAAAGAAAAATTATTTAGGCTCAAAAAGGGATCGCAAGGGATGTACTTATTTCAGAATGTGAAAGAAATAACAAAGATGGCCTTTCCTCATTTCAAGCGCAAACAACTATGATCAATAAACTTTGACCTTATCTAGTGTGATAGTTTAGTCTTTGCAAAAATGTATTTCATGAGTTATAAGCAACAAGTTCACTACATACCATTTATTCATACATTTAAAAAACATGATCAAGAGTCATCGGGGTAAGGGTATCTATTCATTTTTTTTTTTTAGAGTTTGGTCACCTTTTATGAAGGAGTTGTTTGAATACACTTGTATTCCTACAAGTAAAATGTCAAAAATATTCATTTTTGAACTAAACATCAAATATTTTTGAAATCAAAATGCTAGATCAATTTTTCAAAACTCCAATAGGGAAACTGATTTTGGTAAAAGAGATGAATTGCGTCTATGAGATCACGTGAGGCTTCCAGAGTATATTCGTGAGTTCTTATAAGAAAACTCTCTTAAGAAAATGAATAATGCTTGGTCATAAACATGATTGAATGATAAACTCATTATTTCATTGAAACTTTGGAAAAGAAGTTTAACAACAAAGAACTTATGCCAATATCTTAGGCTATAAACACTAGTATGATAACACATAAAGGGGCTAAACATTTAGCGATCATTGATTGGAATTTCTGGAATCTTTCAATCATTCATTCTCCTCGACAAGGGCATCTTTTAACAATAAATTGAAATCATATATAATCATTCTCGACTATATCACCATAGCTTTATCTCCAAGATAGTTGCTTTCTAGGAGTCGGTGTGAAAAAATTAGCTAACGATAAGTGCCATGGCAACCACCTTCAGTGAAACCATTCTTCTCAGTCGGGTTAGCAATCTTAGCTAATCCAATGGCTTGTTTCAATCCTCTCAGCTATAATAACCCAGGTCAATGAATGTTGTGCAGAGCTTCCTAACCAAGTATTCAAAGTACAGAGCTTTAAAAGTGTTGGAAAATAACCTAATCATCTCTTTTTCTAACATAAGAGGGTTAATGTAACAACCCGGCTTTCAAAGCCCAACAAACAGTAAATTTTTTTTTTATTTTTTTTTATTTTTTATGCATTTACAATCCACATGGTGCCGGCAATCCAATGAATCTAAATCCTCACATCATCGAAATACAATCCATACAATCAACATTTAATTTCAAAGTGAATCTTACACAACACGTAATATTAAGGTTGCTTGATTTGAAGTTTCATATTAAAAATATATACAATAGACATGAGTTTACAGTCTCTCCTTACTAACTAGTCATCAATTTTAAACAAAAAGGGATGCTATAAAGTTATACATTAAGTACATTGACATACAAAATACATTGTGATTTAAGATACATCATAAATATTCCTTGCAAATAGGTCCCGAAATGTATCGGTTTCCTTAGACATCTCGTGGTTGGAGTGAAGTCCCTGCAGCAAGCACAAACATTTAGAGAATGCAAGGTATTTAATAATACATAAGAATGGTAACTCACGGTTTGGCAATTAATAAAACATTAACAATTTAATTTCTTCATGTATTTGCTACAACAACTGGTAGTACATTATAGATACACAGTTTTCGGATGCCATTCGCCAAAACTACTCATTTTCATTTGTGTCGGCCCATCCATGGTGAAAGCTGCGTTCGCTGTCGATCCAAATCGGCAGCAGAAACTGCATTGCTGACGATCAAGGGAATCGGCAGCGAAAACTGTGTTGCTGATCCAGAATCGGCAGCGGAATCTGCGTCGCTGCCGATTCTGTATCGGCAGCGGATCTGGGTCGGCTGCTGATCCGAAATCGCAGCGGAATCTGCGTCGCCTGCCGATCAGAATCGCAGCGGAATCTGGCGTCGCTGCCGATCTTGAAATCAGGCAGCGCAATCGCGTCAGGCTGTCGATCGAATCTGTGCCAGCGAAGTCATTTTTATCACGCATCCATCCGTTTGGCTTTGCATTAGCCGAGCTAATCCAGTCCTTATCCCGAGCCATCCCATTGAGATGCCATTAGCGAGCTAATCTTCTTCTTGTCCCAGCTCTATCGGGACGCCATTGACGAAGCTAATCACTCTATTTGTTCCCGGCCATCACATTCGGATGCCATTAGCTAAGCTTCCTCCTTTGTCCCGGCCATCTTCGAGATGCCATAGCCGAGCTTCATTCTTGTCCCGGCCATCCCCTATCGCCAGCCATTAGCCGAAAGTATCCTACATTATGTTCCCCGGCCTCCATTCGGATGCCATTTAGCCAAGCTATCACTCCTTTTGTCGGCCATCTTTCGGATGCATTAGACCGAAGCTAAATGCTTACTTTGTCACGTACTCCCTTCGACGCCTTGCCGAGCCTAATCATCTTTTGTACGGCAATCCAATTACAGGATGCCGATTAGCCGAGCTAATCAATCTTTCAATCAACATATTAGCGTTCAACAAATTATATCGGTTCTAACATATGTAGTACTCAAGTAAAACTATTTTCAAGCATTTCACGTAAGAAAAAAGGGAGAAGTGCCAAGTCACCTACTGCTCCCACCTATGGGATCGAATCCTGTCTTGATGATGGTCCATCCCGACCGCACACACCCTAAGAGCATCAATGGTCACAAATCAGGCACAGTTGTATTTATTTGTATTTCTTTGGAATTAATAACTCATATCACACTTATTTCAAGCCAGTTATTGGTCACTTCAGTAGTTCATATTTTACACCGTCATAACATGAGATTGTTACTAGAATTTAAGTCATTCTGCTAGGAGGCTCCTATTGTATGATCGGCAGCGAGAAACTGGTTCGCTGCGGGCAGGCAGTTCGAGCAGCAGACAATGTTTCGCTGGCGGCAGCCAGTTCGGCAGCGTAAACCTGCACGTGTTTGGTGCGCCCAGTTTCGGCTGAACAACGCACAACTCGGGGCAGCGATATCAATTATCGCTGCAGGAAGTTCAGTGCCGGTAGCGAAAACAGACATTTGTGCGAAACACACAATCAGGCAAGCGAGTATCAATCGCTGCAGTGAGGTTCCAGCAACACCTTCTGACGCGAAAAGAATTTCGCTGCGAACACACAAATCAGGCAGGAATATCAATTCGCATGCAGGAGGTTCCGTTGCGGCAGCGAACGATTTCGCCTGCGAAACACAAATCCGGCAGCGATATATTGCGCATTGCAGAGGGTTCAGTGCGGCAGCGGAAACAGAATTTCGCTGACGGCAAAACACAAATCGCGGCAGACGAAATTATCATTCGCAATGAGGAGGTTCGTCTATGCGGCAAGGACGAACAGAATTCGACCTGCGCACACACAACTCAGGCGCGATATTAATTCGGCAGGAGGTTTCCGTTGCAAGGAGCGAAACAGAATTTCGCCTGGCGGAACACACAATCAGCAGCGATATCCAATATCGCCATGCAGGAGGTTCAGTTAGCAAGGCAGCGAAACAGAATTTCGCTGACGCAAACACATATCGGCCAAGGGCAGCACGATATCAATTCGCGCGAGGTTCCTGTATCTGTGGCAGCGAAACAGAATTTTCCTGACGACACAAATCAGTGTGTTCAGCGAATTCTTCGATATGCATAAGGTTCAGTATGCAGGAGCGAACAGATTTCGCTGCGCATTTCCACGTTCAAAGGCGCAGCGAATATCAATCGCTCGCAGGAGTTCGTGTGAGGCAGCGAAAACGAAATTCGCTGCGCAACACAAAACGGAACGATCACATTCGTCGCAGGAGGTTCGTTGTTGGCAGTGAATTAGAAATTTCGGACTGCCGCAAACACAACTCAGGAACAATAATTTCAGGCACATAGTTCTTACAAAAATATACGCAATAACATCACAGACAGAACAACATAAATATCCAGCACTCCTTACAGCAGAAGCAATTAATATCAGCAGACTACGCAGAACATATATGCAGCAACAATCATCAAACAAACACATTACAATTCAGCAAGCAAACCATCACAACGGAACATTTTAATTAGCCCAACCATCACAGCAGAACACATTCATTCCAGCGAACACACAAATGGCATGCTGCCTAACCCCATAGTTAAGCAGCTTCTCACATATTGTTAGATGTCTGAAATTGACTTTTTTCCACTTCTGTTTGCTAGATCTCCTAGTTAATTTCAGTTCCCCAATAGTTGGCTTAGGTCTCTAGATGATTTTTTTAGGTTTTTCTTCTTCAGTTTTCGTTTTTGATTCTTAAGGGGGAGAGGAACAGGGAGTTCCATGCCTACTTTGATTTTAACCAAGTTTGAAGCGAAGGATTTATGACACTATTATTTTCTACCTTCAGCTGCTGGTCTCCGCCTTTCTTCTTCCTCCTCACGTTTTCAGCTCTCTTTTTCTCACCTTATGAGCTGCCCAATCTTCTAACCGGTACTCATCTCTCACTCACAGCTCACAAGAACTCTACTAGTGATTCAACAGTTTTTATGTGAAAGGGGAAGGGAAGAATACATGCAGCTGCTGGTTGGAAGAGATGGGTCCATTCTCTCTCCCCTCTTATGTTAATATATAGTACATAAATGAATTGGTTACTGTTTGGGGGTGGGTTTAGGTGATATTGTCTTATCCTTGTTTGTTTATCTAAACAGTTTTTACCTCCCTCCAGCTGTTGCGTCCATGTTGTGTAAAATCGGCAACCGAAATCTGCGTCGCTAGCCGAATTCTGCTCGGGCAGCGAAAAACTAGCGTCGCTGCCATCAGAATCAGCAGCCGAAAACTGGCGTCCGCTTGCCCAATCAGAATCGGCAGCGAAAAATGATACGCTGACCGATTCATATGCTTCAGCAGCGACATCATGGTCGCTTGCCGATCTTCTGCATCAGAAGCGACAAGCTGCAGTCGTGCCAATCCAGAATCAGGAGCGAACTGCGTCGTGCCAGTTCTTCATCGGCAGCGAAACTGCATTCAAATCACATCTTTCTCTCTCTTTCTCGTTAATATATATATTATAGTATATATATATGACCTCCCTCATATATATATATTTCGTTTGGTGTTTACATTCTCCTACCTAATTTGAATTTACGTCCTCGAAATTTAAAAAAAGTTTCAACACCCATACCTGGATAGTCAATTAAACTTGGGGTTACTTTTTCCTCATCATCAGCTTCGCTCTCCCAAGTTTTCCTCTTACTACTTGGGAGCATTTCGACATAAGATTCTGCGATGGGATCTTGGCTCCGTAACTCCTTTCTTCTTGATTTCTTATCCTTATGGGTCTCATTCCGGTGTTAGTCTTCCTTGGACTTCTACTGGGAACTGGAGGAGAACTCCGGGCAACGGGTCTACGTCCAGCCTTCCATATCAATAAGACAGAAGGAACCATCCACTGGACCCTGGTAACTGTGGGGGAATGCCACCTGTAGAGCTATGGATCAATCGTATGTAAGATTTTGAAGGGTCGCGATGAAACGGGGAGTTAACTTCCTTTCAACCCAACCGTAACATGTTTATCCATGGGGCTACCTTCAGGAAACACCTGGTCCCTCATACTGACTCGAGAGGTCTTCTCCTACACATCGGCATACTTCTTCGTTATCCTGCGCGGCTTTGATGCGATCCTGATTGTTTCACTTTCTCCGTATGGACTTGACCAACTCTGCGCAATTAACTTCCTAGGTTCCCCAATTCTCCCACACAAAAGGGATTCTGCACTTGCCTTACATACAGGCTTCATACGGGGCAATCCCTATTGTGGGCTATCTGTACAGACGATTGGCTGTTTAACGATGAACTCCACAATGCCATGTGTTCCCTCCAAGTTATCTCTCCAAAATGTTCTTATTGAGCACACCAGGCCCGTAATAGGTGCTTTGCCCCAAGACTTGGATGACTCTTTTCCGATTGGCCATGTTAGACCGTTTGAGGGTGAAACGCAGTGCTCATGTCAACCTTGTTCCCCAAGGCATGTTGTATGCTCGGCCAAAGTCGAGAGTGAACGTGGGATCTCGATCCGATACAATTGGAACCCGGAATTCCCATGAAGTCGTACCACCTCATTTATGTAGATCATTTGGCAACGCTTGTCCACACGAGTCGGTCATCTATTACGGGCAAGAATAGTGCGGATTTACGTCAAACCGATCTACAATGACCCATATCGCATCATTTCGCTTTTCTCCCTTTGGGAAATCCTGGTCTCCTGACACGAATCCATGGTGATTTTAGGCATCTCCCACTTCCATTCTGGAATTTGTAATGTTGTAATGGTTCCCCGCAGGAGGCCTTTTGGTGTTCAACTAACCTTTTGACTTGTTGACATATCGCCCTAGCACGACTTTGGACATTGGGAGCGCCGCTCGATACTCAGCTATGTCCCTTTTCATATTAGGCCACGCATGGTTTGGAGAGGTGTTTCAGTCTCGATACATCTTAGTGCTGCCAGGATGTATGGAGAATTTGGACTCATGAGCTTCTTGTAGAATCATTCGTTTGACTGTTCATCATCAGGCACGTACAACGGGTTAATCCCATCATCAAGGATCCATCATCCGCTACTAGAATTTATTTGTCTTACCGCGTGCCTCCACATTCTTTCCTAATCTTGGCCACCTTGTCATGGATTGACAGGCATGTAGTATATGTTCTCGCGGCGATATTGGGACGTTGGTAGTTTCCCCCCCCCGCACCAAAAAAATTGGGCTACTAACCCACTCTTGCATTCAATTCCCAAAATTATTGCACCCAACTCTTTTATTCTGCCAATTGCCGCTCCTTTCCCCACTGTTAAGCTTCCCAAGGAGGCTTTACCTTTGCGACTGAGTACGGCATTGCATTTCTGCGTGGTGTCGTTTACCCAATATGGCGGTGGAAAACTTCGTGCTTGGGGCGGTCTAGGTCCGGGTGCTCGGTTATGGCCGTTTTGGGGGCGTTTTGGGGAGGTGGACTGTGTGCACGTGTCCCCGGGTTGTATTTGCTATGCGTGCAATCAGTCCCATCGCTTGCAAGAAGTAAAGTCTTCAATCAAATTCATTCTCTTTTTTGAAGTTCGAATTAGAATCGAATTTGAAAGTAGATGCAACTATCATTATCTTGAAGGTAAGGATTATCTTGAAGATAAGGATTATTTCGAAGGTAAGGAGTTATCTTGAAAGTGAAGGATTATCTCAAAGGATAAAGATAGAATGGCAAAATAGCACATTATAGTCCTTAATTTTTCACGCGGGCTTGAAGTTGACAATTCACACTTTCTATCTCGAAAATAAGTTTCTAATATTTTAATTTTACATTTTAAACCCTGTAAAAATTAAATTAAAAGAGCCAATGGGTCAAAACTTGGGTTACACAACAGACATGTCCTTAAGGTTTAGATTATTTTTTTTTGTAATATTTATGAATTGTGTGTTGCTTTATATATTGGGACTCGATCAATCAATCTTCATCTTGACATAACTGAACTTAATGATATGATGCTTAAAGGATTTTGGTTTTCTCATTCTATAACTCTCTCTTTTCTTAACTTTGCATGATTTCTTTTAATTATTTGTTTTAAGAAACTTTGTTCTGTTCATTTGTTTGTTACCATTACCTCTAGGAAAATTAACCTATTAATTCTGCATATTTCTATTTTACGTTAGAAAATTGATTTTAACTGAGACATGGAGAGATTTTGAAAGTCACAAGATAAGGCTTTCGTTGGACTAGAGAGATGTTGAACACATTTGTGACATTTGTATCAAAACAAATTGAGAAAAGGTATGCGACAAAACACATTTCGACAAAAGCTCGTTGGAAATATGTTATGAATTGTTTTAAGAAGTATGATTGGCCATCCCATTAATGAAAGCACAATTAAAGAATATGTGGGATGGAATAAAATGATGGAGAATATAAAAAAAATTTGAATTTTCTGAAATGGGAGTAGACTGAAGTACTAAAATCTTGAAACAATTTTGGCAACAACGAGTATGGAAATCTATAATTAAGGTTTGTTTTTTTTGCCAGTGAGGATCGTGTACAATTACTATACACGTACTATTTTCATTGTTTGTTTCTTACAATCATTATGATTCATTTTATATCTTCATTTTCCCTTGTTGTGGAGATACAAGTAGCTTGAAAGTTTAGCATTCTGGTATCGATATCACGTTGTGCTGTAAATATGATATCATATTTATAAACCATTATGGCTACTAGTCAGTTATACTTGGGCTCTATCATTAGGGTTTTCAATTTGTTGAGTGATGATGGTTTAGGGTGAAAAGAGAAAAAGAATGCATCTAATAAGGATCCCCACATCTAGAGAAGGTAGTTGGTGATCAAAGAATGATACTTTACTCAGCCAAAAGTTATAGAGGATGCCAAATATATGATTGCTGGTGTACAGCGTATTTGGCAGTAGTAGTAGCAATTCTAGTAGTTACTAATGAGAGAAAAAAAAAAAGTGTTCAAATAAAGTACACAAAAGAGTGAAAAAAAAGGGTTCAGGAATGGGAGCTCCACGCAATTGTTTTCGCATTTTAGACGTGATTGGTTGATAGTGTATCTATAGGAGTGAATGCACATCAAGTGGTTGGGAAGGAGAAAGTAAAAAAAGAGTGTAGCATAGAAGAGGTCATTAAGGATTTTCACTCCATTGAGGAAGTGGGTTTTTGGTAGTGAACTTTATTGTTTTGCAACTGAGTTTTTCATGGTTAGAAGCAGGAGGGAAATATGGGCAGCAATTTGGAGATAAGAAAGAAAATTTCAATTGCTGAAATTAATGTTCAAGAGGAGATCAAATGTAAACCTTTATGTAAATGTAATAATTTATTATTATGTAACTTAAAATTATTTCTATACTATTTCTTAGCAATTGAGCGGAGCTTATTGTGTTGTCATATGTGTTTTTGCAGTATTATATGAATTTCATATTTAAAGTCAAGAAGTTGTTGGATAGGATATTACACTAATTTTGTCATTGTATTTTAATACTCCATGAATATAGTTTTCCTATTAAACTATCATGAATATATTTTGGTGTTATGTGTTTTGACAGTTATAAAAGCAAAACTTTGCTTTGATATGCTGATCTGCACGTCAATACTGCTTCTATTATGTTTGATATAATATGGTTACTTTTTAAATGTAATGTTTGCTACTAGGTATGAGATTCAATGTACAGGATTGGTCATTGATGTTTTTTTTTTTCAAATAATATGTTGTAACGTATACTATGTTGATGTATTGCATTTTCTTAGTGTCTATTGGATAATGGTTCTTGTTGGAAAGTGGAAAATTATATGGGAATGCTTCGTGTTGGAAGCTGGATTTTTAGGCGTTGAATGTGGTTTGAATGACTGTTAACATTTATTCTCTTTCCTATTGCAATCTAGAATTGGATGTTGAGAATTTTAGTTTGAATAGTTAACACATTGACTGTTTGCTTTTGGAGTTTGGAATTGTACATGTAAAAGTTGGTTAAAAATGTTGTTAAAGGTCAGTATGTTTACATTGATTTCTTCATGTCATTGGTTACTATTTAAGCACACTATCAATTACAACACATTCATTTAAGCTACCAACATATAACAAATTTGTACTTGAATTGCATGCTTTTAAGAAGGTTAATTGCTGGTTTTCAAGTTATATATAAAATCTTTTTTATGTACAATGATGACCTTATATTCTTCAAGTCCTTTTTACATCCTCATTCCATCTTAATTAATTGATCTCATTTTCACTGAATTCATAGTAAATCTTAGATACCATAAGATATGTTTAATTAAAACCATTTATATAATTAAAAGCTCACAATATAAATATGTTTGTGATGCCCGCAATATTGTATTCATTAATTATTACTAAAAAGATCTACGATAATTTTAGGAATGCTTTATAATTTTTTGTTTTGGTTTTCAGTTTCAGGTTGACATGAAATTTTAATATTCAAAACAAATTCCACCATCTAACTGTATTTATGGCAATTTCATCAGTGAAAAAAATTTGTTGTTTTGTAGATATGGATGTGAAGTGGTTTAATGATCTATTTAATGACGAGTGTGACAATGTTATGAATTGTTATTCAGTATGCTTCAAATGGTTTTGGTGGTACAAGTACTAGTAATGGTTTTTGATGCAGTAGCGGTTCTGGTAATGGACAATATAGATGACGATGACGATGACGGTGACGATGATGAAAATAAACACGATGATGATGAGGAAGATGTTTTTTTTGGCTTAGAGAGTGTAATTGCAATAAACTATTGTTATGCATGGCTGGGGAACTTCTTTTTATTATAATAATTATATTTATAAGGAACCATGTATGGTTTCATACAACACAGGAATGAGATGGTTGAATGAAATTTTAAATGGGCATTAGGTACGTTGTGTTAACATATTTTGGATGGATGCAGAGACATTGCAGAGTTTGTGTGTTGATTTGGAAACATTATATAAGCTAAAACATTTTAGGAAGATGAGTGTTATTGATAATATAGGCATGTTTCTCTATACTTTAGCTCTAGAAGCTTCAAACAAGAAAGTTCAGAAGAGATTTCAACATTTAGGTGAAACCGTAAACTGATATCTCAACAAAGTTCTCAAGTCAGTGTGCTTGCTAGTTGTTGAGTGATTCAAATCGGTAGATCTAGAATTCTCCACCACACAAACGGAAATCGCAATAAATCCAAGATATATGCCACATTTTAAGGTGAAAATAATTTTTCTAAGTTATTAAATAATTGAAAGGGTTACAAAGAAATATTTTTACATTTTAATTTATTGGTAAACTGTTTTTATTTTTAAATTGTATTGGAGCAATTGATGGACATGTGTGCGTACTTGTGTATCACAAGAAAATCAAATAACATTTATTGGCAGAAAAGGTGTACCACTCAAAATATGATGGCGGCATGTAGCTTTGACATGTAATTTACATTTGTTTGGGCTAGGTGGGAAGGTAGTGCACACGATAAAAAAATATTTCTTAAAGTGATTGGAAATCCAAATATAATATTTCCAAAGCCATCAGAAGGTATTGAGAAATTAAAAATGGGGTGTTGTTAAATTTGAATAATTTTATTTTTTGTATGCAATATGAATTAAGATTTGAACGAACATTATCTTGATGCAAAAAAGTATTATCTTATTGATTCAAGATATCTAAATGAGTACGGTTACTTGGGGCCATATAGAGATGAGTGATATCATCTTCCAGAATTTAATCAACGAGGACAATTGCAAAGTTGGGAAGAAATATTTAATCGTGTCCATTCATCGTTACGATATGTAATAAAACATACTTTTGGAGTTTGAAAGAAAAAGTGGAGAATCTTGCAAAACATGCGTGTGTTTCCTTCCAAAACACAAGTTTAAATTGTTGTCGTATCAATGGTACTACATAACTACATTTAAAGGAAGTCGATCCAAGATGTTGCATTTAACGAGTTTGATCGCTATCCTGATTTTGTTCCTGATGATATTTTAATCAATGTGGTTCCATTATCACAAACACGTGGGCACCAGAGGGCTTCGCGTATGGATTATGTTCATAATGGCATTGCAACAAGTTTGGTGGGGCAATAATATTTTTTTTTTAATAAAAATGAACAATTTTATTTTTATGCTGATTATTGTTTATACTAAATGTTATTTTTCCTATTTAAAAACAAAATAAATTATTTTATGTCATTTTTAGTCATTTTATGTACCACATCAATCCCAACCATAAATTTTAACCATACATATCATGACATGATGTTTAGCAAAAAAAAAAAAAAAAACTCAAACCACAATTTTAACCAAACACACATTTTATATGAATCAACCACAACATCAAGATCACTTTTATCAAACCACAACTACAATAATTACCATAGCAACACACTCTAAAAGAAGAAGGTTCTTCATTGTCATAGTTACGGTTGAAATTGCACTTAAACTTGTTACAATGCGTCTGCATTACAAAAATAAAATATTATATTGGTATCTTAATTTATTTTTTTATTTATTTGGTCCTTATAATTTTAGATATTTACATTTCTATCTTAAACTTCATTTTTGTTATGCTTTAATCCCTGATTGTTAAGAGAAGAGAGATGAACCTGTTGAAAATAAGAAGAAGAGAGAATGTTTTTGATTGGTCACATTCCGACGATAAAAAAATACCAAACTTGGCATTGATAGATTTATCTTGAACGATGTATTAAATGAAGGTGATCTGGATCTCTAATCATGCTAGAAAAATAGATCAGGGCTTAATTTTTTTTTTGTCTGGTTTGATATTTAGTTTCTAGAATTATTAGAGGGTCTTCAAGTTGTAAATTGAGTTATTGAGATTCTTATGAAGTTTTTAGAAAAAAAAATGAATATCCCGTGACCTGATTTTTTTGGTCACTAAACATGGTTGGAATTTGTTGCAGTGGACGACGTGTCATCTGCTTGAGTTTTTTAAAAAAAAACATTGAACCATGCACGTAGGCTTGGTAGTGTAGGCCTACGACCACCTGACATCTGTTGATCCTCTTTGTTTTTTTATTTTACTTTTTTATATATTTTTTAAAATAAGATTCATTTTATATAAATAATTACAATGATGTTTTAAAAATCATTCAATTTTGCTATATTTTTTAAATAAAATTAGGGATTATTGTAGTTATATTTGCAATTTTGTTTTAATAATTGTATATAAAATTAACAAGCATAATATTTTTTTAAAAATCACACATGAATATCCAAATAAGAATTGTCGCACGTCACTCGCGCGACGATTGTTTGGTGATTTTTCATTGTCTTGCTTGATTGGTTTTTGGGAGTCGCTACCAGTATTTTGATTGAGGGTTACTAGGAAATCCAGATGTACTGATCTTTGTCAAAGATTCGAGGGTAAGGGACTAGTTGTGGCTAGGAAAGGTATTAGCACCTTTAGTGCACCTTACTTAAGGTAAGCTGCTTTGTGGTTTGATGTGATTTAAAACTTTAAAATATTAGTAACATTCTAAGGCTTTGATAAATCAGTTATTAAATTCCAAAATATATGTAGAAATATGTTCTTACATTTTCATGAAAAATAAAACATGATTTTATTTGTCCTTGAGATATTTACCTATATTCAAATTAAACGCTTAATTTCATTTTTTTATTTTATAATTAATAACATACATTAAAAAAAAAACCACACTAGTATCACGCTTTTTTTTACTATAATATACTCACACACCTATAACTAAATATTACAAAATAGTCAATATTCAAACCAATTCGGATAAACACATTAAACAAATTAAAATTTTACAAAGAAACTAAAATCATGAACAATGCCGAAAGCCCCAAGTCACAGGAACAGTGTTGGAGACTGGTGCCACGTCTTCTCCACATGCGGCTGACACTGGTGGCGTGTGGGTTCACGCGCTGCCGCAGGAAAAACCCAAGAGGCAGGGTGATCAAGGATGTTTTCTCCTCCTCTCCCTTTCTCGTCGGCGGTGGATCTCCCAGTCACCTGCAAGGCAACCCAACAAACACAAGCAGTAGATTTCACTTTTTTCCCCTTTTCTTTTAGATCCGCCATTATCTCCCTCCGTTAATCCTTTCTTCTTCCGGGTTCAATGTCGTCGTTGCTTGTTGCCGTTTGGATGGTTGTAGATTGGTGAAGAAGCTGTCGTGGCTGGTGGCGTGTCTGCACACCTGACAATGGGACTCAGGGGGAATCGAATCAAGGGACTGACCACTGCTGCAAGATGAGAGAGCGGTTCAGTGGCTCATCCATAGGTCGTCTGTGGCCACTAATGTGCGTGGGGAGGAGTTGCTACGGGGTGAGGCTGAGAGAAGGCTGGGAGAGTAGAGGGAGATCGTGGATAGGCTAGATCTTCGATAAGGACAAGTTGAGAGAGGAGGGTGAGGGATTGTTTGAGAGAGAACTAGCTGAGGGAAGGGGAAGGTCTTTGCGCAGAGGGAAAGGGGCGGTGGCTTAGAGATGAGAGGATAGGAGTGTTTTATGTGCAATGGGTTTTCTCTCATTTTTCTGCAGGGAGGATGGAGAGGGGCTTGAGCGGCTGGGGGAGAAAGGAAGGTCAGACGGTGTCGAAGAGGAAAAATTCAAGAGCAAACAAAGCTCTTTCGTTTGCTTTGCCAAGGCCCAAATGGGGGGGGGGGGCGTGGCGGCTTTTGTCTTGATAATGAAAACCAAATGAAGAACCTTCTTCATTTGACCCATGTTTTTTGATAATTTTTCATAAAAAATAAAAAAAGCAAAAAAAACAATGAAAACTCCAAAAAATGCATTTTTGATATATTTGCATCGTTTTTTGCATTTTCAACGTCATCTCAAAAGAATTTCAATTTTCAAAGGTATTTGGAATGTGTTCAACTTTTAACGCGTAAAATTTATGATCACCGATTTTCTTTGTTAAGTCGACGTTGATATTGCTCGCTTTCAAAAATAAATAAATAAAAAATCAAAATTGACAAAAAAAATGAGTTGAGGGATCAATGCGATTGTGGCCAAGCCATACTTCTTTTATAAATACAGTCTACAGTAAAACAAAAGGGGGGGAAATTTATGGGGAGAGGGGAGGAAAATTTTGGACAAAAAAAACCCTAAAAACAAAACCTACATTTATCTCTAGGGATGGGGGCCGCCTCCCAAACCTTTGCCAAAGAAAACCAGAGTCATTGTCACCTTCCTTGGCAAAAAACAAAGAGAATCGAGGCCGCCACCATCTCCCTCCCTTGCTAGATCTCCCCCCCTTTCCCTTGACTTTTGCAAAACAAACTAGAGAGCATAAGACAACCCCTAACTCTCTTCCACATAGCCATTTCCAGCACCGTCTCCAGCTCCTTTTCCCGCTACAACAGCCAAAGCAGTCGACTTCCTTTATTCCCTTTCACTTGAAGGGCCCCTCCCTTTGAAGAAAAAAAAAAACCAAAGTTCTCTTCCTCAGAGTTCTTTCCCAAAACCATCAAAAGCTCCCCTATCTTCTTCTCCTCTAGCAGCCATCACCCTTCTCCCCTTAGCCACCAGCCACTGCTCGGACCTCTGCCAAAAACAAGCCAAAGCTTCGCCCTTCCCTTGACAAAAAATAGAACCTGAGAACCAAAAATATATATATATTTGAAAATCACAATTGTTTATGAAAAAGGATTTTTGAATTATATATATATATATATATATATATATATATATATATATTTTATAATTATATATGCATATATATATATATATATTAATTAATAAAATATTATTTAAACATGTGGGCTGGGCCGGCCTAGATAACTGGGCCAAGCACAGACCTTGAAAGATATAGGCTGAACTCGACCCATAATAGTTGAGCCAAACTCGGCCAAAAATATCTTTTTTTAATTCTAGGGATGGGCTGGACCCAGCCCAGCCGACTGGGCTGGGCTAAGACAAGTCCAGCCCACAGCAACTTAGTCACTGGCAGCCTAGTGATTAAGTTGCATGACATAGTGCAACGTGAATTAATTCACATTGCACTGTGCTTATACATCAGCAGGAAAAAAAAGGGAGGGAGAAGGGAGGCTTACCTGGTGTTGAGGGAGTTGGTGGCCTGATTGGCGGTGCACGGTGTGGCTGGAAGTGTTGAGGCCGATTGCTAGCTCTGGTCGCCGTTGAAAGAAGAAGAAAAGGTGCAGGCCTGAGAAGGAGAAGGGAAGCTCGCGGTTGGGGCAGTTGGAGTGGATGAGGAGAGAGCTGCTACCCTAGCTGCCTTTGGGAAGGAAAATAGCTTCTAGGCGAGGTGGTGGTCGCCGCTTCTATTGTTGCCGCTGCTGCCGGGGTCACAGTGATAGAGAAGAAGATTTTTACAAAGGAGAGAGAGAGAAGTGGTGCAACCACCACGTGAGGTGGTTTGATGGCTAATTGAGGTGGGCATGATGGTGAGCAGATAGTTGATGAAGGTGTTGATGGTTGAGGGCCACGGTGGAGAGAGAAAGTAGAGAAATGATCGATTGCAGGAAAAATGAGCAGGAAAGGCTGGTTTTCGGCCGACTTTAAGTTTGATTTTCTTCCCCCTCCGAACGTGAAATCTGCTCCTATTTATAGGGGTGGAAGAGGGCAATCTTGTCTTTATAGGGGAACAATTTTGAGCCCTTCATTCGGTTGGGAAGGATCCCAACCATTGGCTCAAAGTAGGCATGGTGCACTGTCTAATCTGCAGTTGTAGGCTGCCTGAGGTGGCCTCTTTGGAGTGGTGCCACGTCCGTTTATTTGCTAGTGACTCGACGACGACCATACCTAGGTGTAGAGGGATGTCTGGTGAGTAGTTTCATGCAAGGTTTAGCAGATTTGGTGGACATTAGGTCCATTAAATGCACCTATAAAGAAGGTGACAGAACCAGTTTTTTTGAAAAAAATGAAAGGGATAATGAATAGTGACCACACGACGCGTCGTCTGGTCCTTTTTGTTTTACGCAAAACGGTGCCGTTTTAGGTTTAAATTAGGGATTTTTACTCATTTTTAATTTAATCCCTGATCTTTCAATTTCATTCAATGGAATCCCTAATTGATCCAAAACTTTCGATTTAATGCAATTAAACCCCTCATGAACTTTAATTGAAACCCTGAAGTTACGTGCCTTTTACAATATGGTCCTTGGTCTCGGAATTATGCAATTTAACCCTTAATTGACCATTAACTTTCAATTTCTTCAATTTAGCCCCCGGTTTTTGTCAATTAAGCTCCTAAAGTGTGGCGCCTCTTGCAGATTGGTTTTTGGCTATGAATTTTGTCAATTTAACCCCTAATTGACCCCAAAACTTCAATTTTCTTGCAATTTTGCCCCTGATTACAATCAATTAACCTGGTAAAAAATAAATTTGATCTCTTAAAATTCCAATCTTCTCAATTAAGCCCAAATTAAGCTCCCAAACTTAATTTTTCACCAATTAAGCCCCAAATAAAGTTAATTTCACCCATTTAAAGTATAATTAAGTCCTTGCACTTAATTAAATCCTTCAATTGGACCCAAATTATTTCTTAAACATAATTAAAATTTAATTTGGCCCATGATTAAATCAAATTAGCCTATTAAAAATTTAATTATGTCCTTGGACTTAAGTTTTATGCAAATTCATCCAACAATAATTTAATTTAACCTTCAATTTGCATTTTTTTTCCATTTTCGGGCATAATGGGGAACAATTAGGCCTTGAGTTTCCTTCAAAAATTATAGCTTGATTTTTTTTTCTATTTTTGTAGCCCTCTTTGATTTGCTTTCTCCACGTTGCCAGCCTTTATTTTATTTTTTGATTTTTATTTTTGAAAAAAGAAAATGATTTTTTTGGGGAATAACCTAGAAATGGGTTATGATAGTCGCTCCTCTCTTTACAATGCTTACGATATGATAAGGGTAGTGTTATTATAATGGGTGACCTACCCAGGTGAAAAACACGAAGATTTTTCAAAGTGATGAAAAATGCAAGGATTTTTTAACATGGTGAAGAATACAATGATTTTTCAATGTGGTCTTGTTGTAATGGGCGACCTGCCTAGATGAAAATTTTGAAGGAGGTGAGAAATGCGAGAATTTCTCAAAATGATTTTATTGTAATGGGCAACCGACCCAAAATGGAAGATTTTGAAGGTGGTGAGAAATGCAAGGATTTCTTAAAGAATGGTTTCAGTGTAATGGGCAACCGGCCCAAATGGAAGATGAAAAGAGTTTCCAAAGAGGTCTGATTGTAATGGGTGACCTACCAAGGTGAAATATCTTGAAGAGACAATATGATAAGGCTCAAAGGTGCATTATTCAAAAGATGGAAACTCAAAGAAGCGTTCAAAAAGAGATAGGACTTGAAAGGGGAAAAGGGTTGAAAAGCGCACTCGATATGAGGTAGGGTCATAAAACGCACTACCTAAAAGGTAAGGGCTCAAAGGCGTACTCGAAAAAAGGTATGGTTGGAAAACACAATACTCAGGAGATAATGGCTCAAAGGCGCATTCAAAAGGGAGATAAGGCTCGAAAGCACACTATCTGAATGATGAGGGATCAACAACCCGCTCAAAAAGAGGTGACGATGAGTCACCGATCTATTAGGGATGAAAGTAATGCATTATGATCAATATGCATGTATACTTACTTGAGAAATATAGGTCCCCTTTTCTTCATGGAGTTTTCCTTTTCTCAAAGTCTGGGTCTCTGATAGTAAGCTTTGATGGCTCTTTCCACTCTTGCTTACTCGAGTCATATCTTGTGATCTTAACCTCTGGGAAGGGTATGACATGAGCATACCTTCTTGCCCACAAATCTTCATCTGAAGGATCACCATATCTCTGGGAATCATGGAGCCAAACCTATGTGTTTTGCAAAATTACCCCTCGATTTGATCATGCCTGCGAGTATTTTGCTTGGGGTTTTCTTTAGGGACAAGGTTATGTGAAAAAAAAAAGATTTGGTTATTTACAAGGAGTTGTTTTCACAAAGAACTTTTGGAATTTTGAAGATATTCCGAACAAAAATCATTTTGATGTTTGTTTGAAACAAACTTGTTCTGAAAAATTAAAGCAATTCTTATGGATAGGTTTACATAAGTGCTGCTTTTGGTGAAAATGTGAAGTGATGTTTTGTTGGTTAATAAGGTTTCAAGATCCAATCTGTGGGTTTCAAAGAACCAATTTTCAAAGCATTCGTTTTGATTGCATGAATAATGACTTGTTTCACATAGGAAAGCATTGCTCACCGATCCAGATTGCTTGCCTTTAATCAGAAAGGGCTTAGTTGGGCATGTAACGTAGGTTTAGGCTCTTAGCTATGAATAAATAGGATATTTATAGGCTCAAAAGTGTTTAAGGGATTTGAAGACTAAGGATCACAAGTGCTTATATCCCAAACTCTCTTTTTTAATTTCTGGACTTTGGAATTGATTTGCAAAATGGTTCATGGTGCCCTCCAATGTTGGGCTTTTTCTTCTTTTGGTTTTGAGCATCATTATATTAGTGATTATTATGGCACAATCAAATCTTTTTGGAACTCTTATATGGCCCCAGCTTTGTTTAGGCACTTTTGATTAATGAGGATTTTGTTTCATGCCCCCCCAGTGTCGTTTGGGCACTTTTTATGCCCCCCAGGATTGTTTGGGCACTTTTAGTCATTATGGATTTTGCACTTGCCCCCAATGTAGGGTGTGATCCTAGCTAGGGACTGCAAGGGATATTTTTCAAGAAATATATATTAGGCTCAAAAAGGGACTGCAAGGAATTTTTAGACTTTGTGAAAGGATGATCAAAGATGGCATTTCTTCATTTCAACCGCATGCATTCAGAATCGGCAAACTTTGCTTTCTCTCATGCAAATATGCAAAGTGGTTTCTTATTATTCATGTAACCATAACTCAACTTTCAAGTCATATCATGGTGTTTGGGTTATTCTTCGATTTTCTGTGTCGGGATATAACTTGAACTTTCATAATTTATTTGCTAAAACAAGCACCAATTTGATTTTCTTTTATTAAAACTTTGATTTCCTAAAAATCATTGTGAAAACATGAGATCATGCATAGTTTTTAGGGGAAAACACTAAAGAAATCTTGGCCAAACTTCAATTTTATTGATTGATAAAGGATACATTAGGCATAGTACTTCTTTACAATATCTTAGTTTACAGGTCTAGGTAGATCCTTTCTATCCATATTAGTCAGAATTAAGGCCCCTTTAGAAAAAGCCTTTTTCACCATATATGACCCTTCATAGTTTGGTGCCCACTTACTTTGATCTTATCCTGATGCTAGCAAGATTTTCTTTAACACCTAATCCCCCTCCTTAAACACACTTGGTTTGACCTTCTTATTGTAAGCCTTTGCTATCTTGCTCTGGTATAACTGGTGATGGCAAATAGCTGCTAGTCTTCTTTCATCGATCAAGTTTAGCTGCTCAAATCTTGACCTTGTCCGTTCTGATTCATCTAGTTCTGCATCTTTTAGGATATGCAGTGATGGGATTTATACTTCCAGGGGCATAACCGCCTCCATTCCATATATTAAAGAATATGGGGTTGCATTTGTAGATGTTCTAACTGTGGTGTGGTATGCATAAAGTGCGTATGGGAACATCTCATGCTAATCTTTGTAAGTGACCACCATTTTTTGGATGATCTTCTTGAGATTCTTATTAGTTGCTTCAACTGTCCCATTCATCTTCGGTCTATAAGGGGAAGAGTTGAGGTGTTTAATCTTCCACTTGGTGCATAGTTCGCCAATCAGCTTCCCATTAAAATTTTGAGCGTTATCAGTTACCAATTTTGCTGGCAAACCATAACGATAGACCAAATCTTTTTCAATGAATCTCTTGATTACTTTATGTGTTACATGAGTATAAGAATTGGCTTCTACCCATTTAGTGAAGTAGTCGATGGCCACCAAAATGAATCTATGCCCATTGCTTGCTTTAGGGTTGATTGGCCCTATAACATCCAAACCCCACATATCAAAAGGCCAAGGTGAGATCATATTAAATAGAGGTGTTAGAGGCGCATTTATCCTATCACCATATATCTTACACTTATGGCATTTTCTCTGCTTATATGAGTGAATTTGATCTCTTTAAATTCATTGGCTAGCCTCAAGAGATAATTTTGGTACAACTTTAATTCTCATCCTTGGTTTGCCACTCACCTTTGACTTGGCAAATGATTAGTAAGGAATCCCTAAAGACCTCAAGCTTTTTAGCTTTAAGGCCCCGTTTGTTTGCTAGAAAGTAGTTTCCTTTTGGAAAGTGAATTCCAGGAAAAGTGAAATTCAAGAAAGTATTTTCTGATGTTTGGTAGTGTAATGAAAAATCAGTTGGAAAACACTTTCCAGTGTTTGGTTATGTCATGGAAAATAAGATGGAAAATAACTTATTAATATTTTATTTTTCTCAAGTTTATTAAAATAATGACGAACAAATCTTACAAATTAAAAAGTTGAATGAGAATGAAATTGAAAAAAAAAAATATAATTTCATAAATTATCTCAAATAAATAAATAATAATCAAAATAATAGAGATCAAATTTAAAAAATTAAAAAAAAATGAAAGATGAAGAAATTAAAATAATAATAATCAACATTTCATAAATTATTTCAAATAAAATAAGTAACTACAAAAGAATGAGGACCAAATTTGATAGATAAAAAATTTTAATAAAAAAATGATAAGAAAAAAAGCAAATAGCAATTATAAAATAAGGACCAAAGTTAATATAAAAATAAAATTTTAAAAGATGAAATTGAAAAATAAATATTCAAAACAAAATATATATAACAATCAAAAGTTTTAGGATTAAATTTGATATAATCAGCAAATAATGATATTTCTAAATTTTTCACAACTTGCGGAAAGTGTTTTCCCCCCAAAATTTTCAAGAAAACACTTTCCTGAAAACCAAGTCAAAATTTTCTTTTACTGGAAAGTGTTTTCCATTGACTAACTTTCCTAATGACAAACAAACACAAGAAAGTTTGGAAAGTGATTTCCTAGAAACCACTTTCCGGAAAACAAACACAGCTAAAGGGAAAACACTTTCCTGAAAACCAAGTCAAATTTTTCTTTGACTAAAATTGACTGGAAAATGTTTTTCGTTGACCAAAAAGTATTTTTTGTTGACCAACTTTCCTAATGACAAACAAACACAGGAAAGTTTGGAAAATAGTTTCACGAAAACTACTTTCCGGGAAACAAACATGGCCTAAGTTCTAAAGTAGCTTTCTAGGCCAATAATGCAGGCTTCATACTTGGCTGTATTATT
Source organism: Populus alba (assembly GCF_005239225.2). Lineage (NCBI taxonomy): Eukaryota > Viridiplantae > Streptophyta > Magnoliopsida > Malpighiales > Salicaceae > Populus > Populus alba. The sequence goes on along the minus strand of NC_133297.1, from coordinate 22,221,489 downwards.
GGTACATTCAAACAATAACCTTGCTGAAATAGGATACTGCTTATTTTATGGGGAAATTACTATCGCTCCTGCCCCATTTCCTGATACATTTACTACACCATCAAAGTAAAGGGTCCATGTATCGCTTTCCCCACCTCCATCCTCGATTACTATCACATCTTCATCTGGGAGGTCAAAGTTTAGACTCATAGTTTTTCATGGCTTGATCTGCAAGATGATCGGCAATTACACTTTCTTTTACAGCTTTTCTTATCATAAAGACAATGTCATATTCTGCCAACAATACTTGACAGGTAAGGTTTTTCACAAATATACTTGAGTGGATCTAATTTTAAAATCAACTAGGTTGTGTAGTATAACATATAGTGCCTGAGTCTTTTCGCACTCCAAAGCAGGGCACAACACAACCTTTCAATTGCTATGTATTTTGACTGTAAACACCCAAACGAAAATATATATATATGTCTATATATATATATTTAAAGAGAAAGAGAGAGAGAAAGATGGTGATGAACGCAGTTTTCGTTGCCGATGCAGAAATCGGCAGCGACGCAGATTTCGCTGTCGATGCTGAAATCGGCAGCGACGCAGTTTTCGCTGCCGATTCTGGATTGGGCAGCGACGCAGTTTTCGCTGCCGATTCTGGATTGGGCAGCGACGCAGTTTTCGCTGTCGATGCTGAAATCGGCAGCGACGCAGTTTTCGCTGCCGATTCTGGATTGGGCAGCGACGCAGTTTTCGGCTGCCGATTTCTCAATCAACAGTGACGCACAACTGGGAGGGAGGGGTAAAACTGGTTTTAGATAAACCAAACAAGGATAAGGACACACCTAAACCCACCCCCAAACAACCCAATTCATTTGATGGGTACTATAAATACAAAGAGGGGAGAGAGAATGACCCATCTTCTTCCCAAACCAGCAGCTGCATGTCATTCTTCCCTTCCCCTTTCACATCAAAAACGTGAATCAAACTAGTAGAGTGTCTTGTGAGCTTGTGAGGGAGAGATGAGACCTTGAGAGAGGAGTGGGCAGCTGCATAGAGGAGAGGAAAAAGAGAGCTGGAAAACGTGAGAGGAAGAAGAAGGAGGAGAACCAGCAGCTGAAGAGAAAATAATAGTGTCAAACCTTCTCAAACTTGGTTAAAATCAGAAGGTAATGGGTCATGGAACTCCCTTTCCCTCTCCCCTTAAGATCAAAACGAAAATGAAGAAGAAAAACCCTAAGAAAAATTGATCTAAGACCTAAGCCAACTATGGGGGAAACTGAAATTAACTAGGAGATCTAGCAAACATAAGTGAAATAAAGTCAATTTCAGAACATCTAACAATTATGGTAGAAGCTGGCTTTAACTATGGGGTAGGCCAGCATGCATGTGTGTGTGTTCTGCTGGAATGAATGTGTTCTGCTGTGATGTTGGTGCTGAAATTAAATGTGTTCTGTTGTGATGTTGCTGCTGGAATTAATGTGTTTTGTTGTGATGATTGTTGCTGCAATTAATGTGTTCTGCTGTGATATTCTTGCTAGAATTTAATGTGTTCTGTTGTGATGTTAGTGCTGGAATTTAATGTGTTCTGCTATGATGTTCTTGCTGGAATTTAATGTGTTCTGCTGTGATGTTAGTGCTGGAATTTAATGTGTTCTGCTGTGATATTCTTGCTGGAATTTAATGTGTTCTGCTATGATGTTAGTGCTGGAATTTAATGTGTTCTGCTGTGATGTTATTGCTGGAATTTTGTTGAAGAACTATGTGCTGAAATTGATGGTTCCGAGTTGTGTGTTGCGCAGCGAAATTCTGTTTCGCTGCCGCAACGGAACCTCCTGCAGCGAATTGATATTCGCTGCCGATTTGTGTGTTGCGCAGCGAAATTCTGTTTCGCTGCCGCAACTGAATCTCATGCAGCGAATTGATATTCGCTGCCGATTTGTGTGTTGCGCAGCGAAATTCTGTTTCGCTGCCGCAACTGAACCTCCTGCAGTGAATTGATATTCGCTGCCGATTTGTGTGTTGCGCAGCGAAATTCTGTTTCGCTGCCGCAACGGAACCTCCTGCATGCGAATTGATTTCGCTGGATTTGTGTGTTGTGCAGCGAAATTTTTGTTTCGCTGCCGCAACTGAATCTCATGCAAGCGAATTGATATTTCGCTACCGATTTGTGTGTTGCGCAGCGAAATTCTGTTTCGCTGCCGCAACTGAATTCTCTGCAGCGAATTGATATTCGCTGCCGATTTGTGTGTTGCGCAGGCGAATTCTGTTTCGCTGCCGCAACGGAACCTCCTGCAGCGAATTGAATATTCGCTGCCTGATTTGTGTGTTCCGCAGCGCGAAATTCTGTTTTCGCTGCCGAGCAACTGAACCTACTGCAGCGAATTGATATTCGCTGCCGATTTGTGTGTTGAGCAGCGAAATTCTGTTTCGCTGCCGCAACTGAACCTACTGCAGCGAATTGATATTCGCTGCCGAGTTGTGCGTTGTGCAGCGAAACTGGGGCACCAACAGCGATGCAATTTTCACTGCCGAACTGGCTGCCGCCAGCGAAACAGTTGTCGCTGCCGAATTCCTACAATAAGCCTCCTAGGCAGGAATGACTTAAATGCTAGTAACAATCTCATGTTATGATGGTGTAAAATATGGAACACTTGAATGTGAACATATGAACTCTTGAAATAAGTGTGATGATGAGTATGATTCAAAAATAAAATAAATACAATTGTGCTGATTTGTGACCATTGATGTCTTAGGTGGTGCGGTCGGGATTGGACCATCATCAAGACAGGATCGACCCACAGGTGGAGCAGGTAGGTGACTTGCACCTTCTTTTTTCTTACGTTGAATCTTGAAATATTTTAACTTGAGTACTATCATATTGTTAGAACCGATATTAGATTGTTGAACGCTTAAATGTTGATTAAAGATTGATTAGCTTCGGCTAATGGCATCCGAATGGATGGCCGGGACAAAAGAGTGATTAGCTTCGGCTAATGGCGTCCGAAAGGATGGCCGAGACAAAGAATGATTAGCTTCGGCTAATGGCATCCAAACGGATGGCCGGGACAAAGAATGATTAGCTTTGGCTAATGGCGTCCGAATGGATGGCCGGGATGAAGGACTGATTAGCTTCGGCTAATGGCATCCAAACGGATGGATGGCCGGGATAAAAGAGTGACTTCGCTGCCGATTCTGGATCGGCAGCGACGCAGATTCCGCTGCCGATTCTGGATCGGCAGCGACGCAGATTTCCGCTGTTGATTCTGGATCGGCAGCGACCCAGATTCCGCTGCCGATACAGAAATCGGCAGCGACGCAGATTCCACTGCCGATTCTGGATCGGCAGCGACGCAGATTTCCGCTGCTGATTCTGGATCGACAGCGACCCAGATTCCGCTGCCGATACAGAAATCGGCAGCGACGCAGATTCCGCTGCCGATTCTGGATCGGCAGCGACGTAGATTTCCACTGCTGATTCTGGATCGGCAGCGACCCAGATTCCGCTGCCGATACAGAAATCGGCAGCGACGCAGATTCCGCTGCCGATTCTGGATCGGCAGCAACACAGTTTTCGCTGCCGATTCCTTGATCGGCAACAACGCAGCTTTCACCATGGATGGCCGACACAAATGAATGAGTAGTTTTGGCGAATGGCATCCGAAAACTTGTGTATCTATATGTACTACTAGTTGTTGTAGCAAATACATGAAGAAATTATAATTGTTAATGTTTTATTTAATTGCCAAACCGTGAGTTACCATTCTTATTATTATTAAATATTTGCATTCTCTTAAAATGTTTGTACTGCTGCAGGGACTTCACACCAACGAGATGTCTAGGAAACCTGATACACGGGAACCTATTTTGCAAGGAATTATGTAGATGTATCTTAAATCACAATGTATTTTGTATGGATCAATGTACTGAATGTATAACTTTTATTAGATCCTTTTTGTTTAAAATTGTGGTGACTATTAGTAGGAGAAGACTGTAAACTCATGTCTATGTATATATTTTAATATGAACTTCAAATCAAGCAACCTTAATATTACGTGTTTGTGTAAGATTCACTTTGAAAATGAAATGTTGATTGTATGGATTGTATTCGATGATGTGAGGATTTTAGATTCATTGATTGCCGGCACCATGTGGATTGAATGCATAAAAAAAAAAAAAAAATTACTGTTGTGTTGGGCTTGGAAAGCCGGGTTGTTACAGTTGGTATCAGAGCACTTGGTATGGATCCTGAGGATCATTAATAAATGTGTTGTTGTGATGAATTTCAGGATGGTACGCACCCGACAAGGGACACGAACTGAGCCGCCCTCCTTAGAAAGGAGGGGCATGAACCGAGGTGCCCAAGGTTGGCAAGATGAAGATCCCTTAGATGATACGGCATCTCATGCTCCGATAATACCACCCGAAACCTTGCAGGGGGAAGATACGGTGGCAGGGGAAGGCCCGAGGCCTCATCAGACAGAGGGAACACCCCCAGTCGCAACGGAGCAGCGAGAAAGATCAGAAGCACAACCATCTACTGTTCCAACTGGTGTGCCCCCACAATATGTAGATGCAGGACTCCTGGCACAAATAGTTAAAGCAGCGATGGAAGGCATGGCTAGTTCAATCGGCACAAACAACTCCCACCACGCAGATTCCACCAGCAGCCCCTACGACTAGCATGACCATGGATAATGTGGTACCACTGGTGCGACTGGTTAAGAGTATGAGGGAAATGGGCTGTGAACCGTACATGGGGGAACAAGATGCAGAGATAGCTGGAAGATGGATCAGGAAGGTAGAAAAGACAATGATTCAAATAAGCATACCCGAGGGTTTGAGGGTAAATTGTGCATCCCAGTTACTGTCTGATAGGGCCATGACATGGTGGGAAACAGTTCAGCTGAGGCGTGCGACTGAGACACTAAATTGGAGTGATTTCAAGACAGAGTTTGAGAATCAGTTTTAATTCCAAGTATCATCGCAAAGGTGAAAGAAACAAGAAGTTCTTGGCATTGAGACAGGGTGATATGTCAGTATTGGAGTACGAAAGGAGATTTCATGACCTTTCATTGTTCGCCCCACATTATGTGCCGTCAGAGGAACATATGATTGAAAAGTTAAGAGATGGGTTACGACAAGATTTGAGACAAGGATTGATCGCCTTAGAACGATTTAAATCGGTGAGGGAGTTGATTGAGGCTGCACAAGCTCTGGAGGCATGTATTGGAGAAAGCCAAGGGGGGGTAAATCAGAGTATAAGCAAAAAAGAGAGATGGGGACTATTTTCAGCGGCAGACCACCGCACCCGAAGAAAGGAAAAAGTGGAGTGTTTGAGCAGCACGGAAAAAAGGGGAGTTTGATATTACCGCCTCACCAGCAATCAAGTGGGAGAGTAATGGTTGGACAGTCGCACTCGAGGCAAACTCTTTCTACTGGGATCGGTGACCGCAAGGGTGTTGACTATCCTTTTTGGTGTAAAGTGTGGACAAAAACACCCTGGGGATTGCTCAGTTTCCCCGGGCGATGTTTTGTGTGTGCAGAGGAGAGGGCCATAGGTGGAGGAATTGTCAGTATCTTAATCAGGGGTGTCATTACTGTGGTGGAAGAGGTCATTACAAGAGGGACTGCCCAAGAGAAACACGGACGGACAAGTACAGAGCTACAGACAGCCGAGTCAGAGCCACCAGCGTCAGTCACCGTTAATAGGCCAGTGAGATCTTTCTCAATCAGGGGGCCAACTCCAGTCGAGGGAAGACGAGGGCAAAAAATGATCGGAACTCGGGGAGGGTCTTCCACCTGACACAGGAGGAGGCCAGGGCTGCATCAGATGTGGTGGCAGGTACACTTCTATTGAATGGTTTTAATGTGCATGTGTTGTTTGATCCGGGTGCCACCCACTCATTCATTGCTAAGAGAATTGTCACTAAATTGAGAAAGGAAGTAAAAATGGTAGAGAAGGGGTTTGTAATTGGAACTCCAATGGGAAACATGGTTGAAACAAAATATTGTATATGTGGATGTGGGGGTTAAGTTTATCCGGGTATGAAACAGAAGTAGATTTTGATTCCCTTAGAGCTGCATGATTTTGATATAATACTAGCATGGATTGGTTGAGTAAATACAAAAGCACTAATAGATTGTTATGCAAAAACTGTCACTTTCCAAACACCTAAGGGCGAGAAATAACTTTTGAAGGAGAGAGACTTCCCAAACTGAATGCTTTAATATCGGTGGTAACAGCCCAAAAACTTTTAAGAAAGGGATGTATGGGTTACCTCGCATACATCTTAAACTCTAATGATGAGGTCCCACGATTGAAGGATATTCCTGTGGTGAAGGATTTCCCAGATGTGTTTCCAGAAGAACTACCAGGACTACCCCCGGAGCGAGAGGTAGAGGTGTCTATAGACACTTTTCCTGGAGTTCCACCTATAGCCCAACAACCGTATCGGATGGCTCCAGCAGAACTGAACGAGTTAAAGACTCAATTACAGGAATTATTAGACAAAGGGTTCATACGGCCCAGTAATTCTCCTTGGGGAGCATCGGTCCTATTTGTAAGAAAGAAAGATGGAACCCATAGGCTTTGTATTGACTATCGACAGTTTTGAACAAAGTAACAATGAAAAAGAAGTATCCGTTACCTCGGATAGATTGATTTGTTCGACCAATTAAAGGGAGCGAGGGCATTCTCGAAGATAGATCTGAGATCAGGGTACTATCAGATGAAGATTAAAGAAGCGGATGTAGCAAAGACCGCATTTAGAACTCGTTACGGACACTATGAATTTTTGGTGTTACGTTCGGGTTGACGAACGCCCCAGCTCTCTTCATGGATTTGATGAATCGGGTTTTCCAACCATAACCTGGATAAGTTTGTGGTGGTATTTCCATTGATGATATACTGGTGTACTCGAATTCTTTCAAGGAGCACGAAGAACACTTGAGACAAACCTTACAAACCTTGAGAGATCACCAGCAATATGCAAAACTGAGTAAATGTGAATTTTGGCTGAAAAGAGTGATGTTTTTGGGACATGTCATATCAGCGAAGGTGTTTTTGTCGACCCTCAAAAAGTCGAAGCAGTCGTGAAATGGGAAAGACCGACTTCGGTCACTGAAATACGTAGTTTCCTGGGACTTGCAGGATACTATCGGAGATTTTATCGAAGGTTTTCCCTGATTGCAACCCCTTTTGACCCAGCTAACTAGGAAGGATAAGAAATGGGTGTGGTCAGAAGAATGTGAGGCAAGCTTCCAAGAATTGAAGAGGAGGCTCACCACTGCTCCAGTCTTAACTCTTCCCTCAGGGACCGAGGGTTTTTGTGGTATAATAGTGATGCCTCGGGGAAGGGATTTGGGGTGTGTTTTGATGCAACATGGGAAGGGTGATCGCCTATGCATCAAGGCAATTAAAGACTCATGAGGTGAACTACCCGGTGCACGACCTGGAGTTGGCAGCTGTAGTATTTGCCTTGAGGATATGGAGACACTATTTGTATGGGTCTCGAACCCAAATTTTTACTGATCATAAGAGCCTGAAGTATCTGATGTCGCAAAAGGAGTTGAACATGCGGCAAAGAAAGTGGATAGAGCTCATTAAGGATTATGATTGCACCATAGAATACCACCCGGGGAAAGCAAACGTGGTGGCAGATGCCCTCGGTCGCAAAGGTAAAGCCTCCTTGGGAAGCTTAACAGTGGGAAAGGAGCGGCAATTGGCAGAATTAAAAGAGTTGGATGCAGATTTGGGAATTGATGCAAGAGGTAGGTTAGTAGCCCAATTATTGGTGCGACCAACGTATCGAGAACATATACTACATGCTCAATTCCATGACAAGGTGGGGTCCAAGATTAGGAAGAATGTGGAGGCCGGGGTAGAAATGAAATTCCGAGTAGCGGATGATGGATCCTTGATGATGGGACAACGGTTGTACGTGCCTGATGATGAAACAGTCAAACGAATGATTCTACAAGAAGCTCATGAGTCCAAATTCTCCATACATCCTGGCAGCACTAAGATGTATCGAGACTGAAACACTCTATTGGTGGCTAATATGAAAAGGGACATAGCTGAGTATGTGTCAAAGTGTGGGATATGTCAACAAGTCAAGGTTGAACACCAAAGGCCTGCGGGACCATTACAACCATTACAAATTCCAGAATGGAAGTGGGAGATGATCACCATGGATTTCGTGTCAGGATTTCCCAAAGGAGAAAAGGGAAATGATGCGATATGGGTCATTGTAGATCGGTTGACGAAATCCGCACTATTCTTGCCCGTAAAGATGACCGACTCGGTGGCGCGACAAGCTTGCCAAGATCTACATAAATGAGGTGGTACGACTTCATGGGATTCCGGTGTCTATTGTAATCGGATCGAGATCCCAGGTTCACCTCTCGACTTTGGCCGAGCATACAACATGCCTTGGGGACAAGGTTGGACATGAGCACTGCGTTTTCACCCTCAAACGGATGGCCAATCGGAAAAGAGTCATCCAGTCTTGGAAGACCTATTACGGGCCTGTGTGCTAGAAATTTGGAGGAAACTGGGAGGAAACACATGGCATTGGTGGAGTTCACGTATAACAATAGTCATCAAGCCACAATAGGGATGGCCCCGTATGAAGCTTTGTATGGTAGGAGGTGCAGAACTCCTTTGTGTTGGGAGGAAATTGGGGACCGGAAGTTATATGGCGCAGAGTTGGTCCAAGTCACCACAGAGAAAGTGAGAACTATCAGGGATCGCATCAAAGCCGCGCAGGATAGACAGAAGAAGTATGCCGATGTAAGGAGAAGACCTCTCGAGTTCAGTATGGGGGACCAGGTGTTCCTGAAGGTAGCCCCATGGAAGAACATGTTACGGTTTGGGTTGAAAGGGAAGTTAACTCCCCGTTTCAATCGGACCCTTCAAAATCTTACAACGAGTTGGACCAGTAGCCTACAAGGTGGATTTGCCCCCACAGTTAGCCAGGGTCCATGATGTGTTCCCATGTCTCCTTGTTAAGGAAGGCTAACGTAGACCCGCCCGAGTTCTACCCCAGGTTTCCAGTAGAAGTCAAGGAAGACTTAACACTGGAATTGAGACCCATAAGGATACTAAGATCAAGAAGTAAAGGAGTTACGGAGCAAAAAGATCCCCATCGTCAGAATCTTATGGCGAAATGCTTCAAGTAGAAGAGGAAACTTGGGAGAGGGAGGCTGAGATGAGGAAAAAGTACCCCAATTTATTTGAACTACCAAGTATGGAGTGTGAAACTTTTAAAATTTCGAGGACGAAATTCATATTTAGGAGGGGAGAATGTAAACACCAAACGAAAATATATATATGTCTATATATATATATATATATATATATATATATATATATATATATATATATATATATATAATATATATATATTTAAAGAGAAAGAAAGAGAGAGAAAGATGGTGATGAACGCAGATTTCGCTGTCGATGCTGAAAATCGGCAGCAACCGCAAGTTTTCGCTGCCGATTCTGGATTGGGCAGCGACGCAGTTTTCGCTGTCGATGCTGAAATCGGCAGCGACGCAGTTTTCGCTGCCGATTCTGGTTTTGGCAGCGACGCCAGTTTTCGCTGCCGATTCTGGATTGGGCAGCGACGGGCGAGTTTTCGGGCTGCCGATTTCTCACTCAACAGTGACGCACAGCTGGGAGGGAGGGGTAAAACTGGTTTTAGATAAACCAAACAAGGATAAGGGACACACCTAAACCCACCCCAAACAACCCAATTCATTTGATGGG
>NC_133297.1:22061380-22211232 GCF_005239225.2 Populus alba | reverse complement strand
TTAAGGAAAGGAATGAAAAGCATAACCAAGATATTAATGAAAGCAAAACTTAAGAATTACAAAAAAAAAATATAAAGAGAAAGAAGCAAGAAAGTTCTTGATCTGAACACCAAGACTAATGCATGGCAAAGCCTCATTTTATCAGAACCAAAAATTTGGAATCTATTGATTTGATGAACTAATTGTTGAGTGGGTGGCCAAGCTCTTGATTGTGTGAAAAATCCTTATTTCTTATTTGAACACTGTATTGCTTAAACATCTATAAGTGGAACACTGTACTCACGAAAGTTTCTAGGAAATTTGTCTTATCTTTTTCAGGAAAAAAAATTGAGGTCATTTGAACTTTTAGAACTCGAGATATGGGCTAAACACGAACAGTGTCTGAGTTGTAAGACAAATTCAAACTTCTCCGTTGTTGCTATAATTTGGACTTGAAAGCAGCCTTTTTAAATTTTGGACTCCCATGAAAGTTGTAGGCCTATGTCTTGCATTTCCATCCATATAAAGCAGACCTAAATTTGAGATCTACAGCTCCAAATATGACCCAATTATTGACAGTGTTTTCTAGTTTGAACTGCACCCAACATCTCTTTTCTAAGTTTGACCCTCTCTTTGTCCTTTAAAATTGAATTGTGTTAAGATTTCCAAGATGAAAATTATTCTTGGCAAATGGGATAGGATATTAGTAATAAATGGAAAATGTATGTTGTAAAAGACGTGTATGCCTAATTTTATGTATCTAATGAAATTAATGGAAATTATTACTTGTCATTGTTATTGTTTGTTACCTTTTTATATTTATATGAACATGTTAATTTCTATTTTCAGGTCCATCAGGGTCGCTGATTAGTACCTAAAAGTGTATATTTTATCAAGGTTTTATATCATTATTTTTGTACTTAAAATGTATCAATAACTCCTTAACTAAAGCATGTTTTATAATAACAAGTTTAATACTATAAAAATGCCCTAATATAATGGTAAATATTTTATCTTAAATGCAGGCCTATCACATAAATCAAAGGATTGATTGATGAATTCAACTACTGAAATTTGTGAAGATAAAGAGAGGGTGAAACTTAGAAAAGAGATGTTGGTGGCAGTTCAAACTGGAATATTTGTTCGGATAATTGGGTCATATCTCGAGTTCTGGATGTCCAAATGACCTCAAATTTTTACACAGATTCAGTAAGACATAGGCCTACAACTTTCATGTTTTCATCAAGATCTAAGAATACCTTTTTCAAGTCCAAATTATAGCAATAATGGAGAAGTCCGAATCTGTTCTACAGCCCAAACATTGTTCAGTGTTTGGCCTATATCTGGAGTTCTAGAAGTCCAAATGACCTCCATTTTTTTTTTCTGGAAAGTTGAGTCAATTTCCTACAACTTTGATGTTTTCCAGTGGACCCAGTTCGGATGGTAGCATTTTTGTTTTATTCAGACAAGAAGAGAAGGATTTTCAACAAGTCAAAAGTTGGCCACCCACTCAACAATTAGTCATCAAATCAATAATTTTGAATTTTGGCCTATAAAAGGAGGCATTTGCCATGCATTAGGGAGCTTTGGTTGTTCAGATCTAAGTTCATGCTCTTTTATTTCCTCTCTTTATATTTTTTTTTTGTAATTTTTAAGTTTTGGCTTTCATTAATATCTTGTTTATGCTTTTCCTTTCTTTCCTTTTCCTTAGTTAACTTGTATCTTATTTATGTTCTTGTTTTGTTTATTTATGTTTCTCTTCTTCATTATGTTTAGCTAAATTTATTATGTCAAGGTGAAATGGTTACACTAATGTTGTAAAAACAAGTATAGTGTAAACTCAACATGGACCTTAATTTAATATTAACATGTCTTATCTTTTTATCTTGTTAATTCTTAATACCTTGCTTGTTAAATGGTTAATTTAGATTTGTGTTGTATAACACTTGGTACAACAAATATTTGGCACTCTCATAGCCCAACCGTATGGTATTACCTACACCTAGGCTATGAAAGGAACTTGATTTGTTATTAACATAAGTTAATATCATGAATTCCTGATAATATTTAAAAGTTTGGTGTTATGTAAATAAGATAATTAATATGATCATGTTAATAATTTATAATGAGCTATTAATGAGAAATCATCCGATTAGAACCTCCTTTGTGTGTGGTTTCCAATTGAATAATAAGAGTTTATACTATACTTGTTTGAAATACCATTAGTGGATCCTCTAACCTTGACATTTGTTTTTATCATTGTTTAATCCTTACATTAATCTTCCATCTCAAAGTTCTCATTAATTTCTTCCTTCTCTTCTTTTTATTATTATTATTAGTAGTACTACTACTACTACTACTACTAGTATTATTATTATTATTATTATTATTATTATTATTATTATTATTATTATTATTATTTACATTCTGTTTATATTATATAATATATATCTTTGATCTTTTCATAAACTCAGTATATAGGCTGGAAACCTGTGACCCGATCTTTTTAGATCATTCTCAGTATAACAACGCACATACTAAGTATTATTATTATTATTGTTGTTGTTGTTGTCGTCGTCTTGTTATTTATAATTTATACAATTAACCTTTCTATGGTTCGACCCCGATCTTGCCGGGTTATTTATTACTTCGACATTCCTGCACTTGGGAGAAGACATCAATCTTTTGGTCGTGTCAAGTTTTTGGTGCCATTGCCGAGGAGGTAAATTCTTGTACAAATTATAGTATTTATTTTGTTTTCTCTTTTCACTTTTCTTGTATCTAACTTTGTTTCTTTTCTTTTTCTTTTGTTTTCTTCTTCTTTTTATTCTCTTTCTACACGTGCATAAGTGGTTGGTCATGTACATTAAGTGGTAGATTTTGTAGGGTATCCTCATCATTTTTAGAAAATATAGCCGAAGAAGATAACCAGTCATTTCATAATGAGAATAATCATATTAGGACACTTAGAGACCACATGAATCCCATAAAAACAAGTGCACCCTCATGCATAGTTTTCCCTCTTGATGCATCCCATTTTAATTATAAACCAGGCATTATTCAACTTTTACCTTCTTTTCATGGCTTAGATCTAGAAAATCTATACTTGCATTTGAGAGAATTTGAAGAAGTTTGTAACACCTATAATGACTTAAATTGTAGCATGAATAGCATTAGATTAAAGCTTTTTCCTTTTTCATTAAAAGATAAAGCTAAAACATGGCTACAAAATCTTAGGTCAGGATCTAGTCGTGCTTGGGATGAAATGCAACAACAATTTTTAAAGAAGTTTTTTCCATCTCACAGAACAAACTCTTTCAAAAGACAAATCACCACTTTCACTCAAAAACCAGGTGAAACATTTTACCAATGTTGGGATAGGTATTGAGACTTGTTTAATACTTGCCCTCATCATGGTTTTGAAACATAGAGATTGGTTTCACAATTTTATGAAGGGTTAACACCTAAGGATAGGTAAATGGTTGAATTGATGTGCAATGGAACTTTCGAAGATAAAAACCCTAATGAAGCAATGGAGTACCTAGACTTGCTAGCTGAAAATGCACAAAATTGGGACACTACGGGTACTTATGAGGCACCAAGTAAAACCCAATCTCATACATCTAGTGGAGGTATGTATAACCTTAGGGAAGATCATGACGTCCAAGCCAAGTTTGCATCTTTAGCTAGAAAAGTCGAGGCACTAGAATTGAAAAAGAATGGTCAATTAAAATCTGTTCAAGACATTAGGTGTCAAATCTGTGAAACAAATAAACATGCAACCAATGATTGTACAACTTTGCCTTCTTTCAAGGAATGCCTCCATGAACAAGCTCATGCTTTAAATAGTTTCCAAAAGCCCAATCATAACCCATACTCACAAACATACAACCCTGGTTGGAGAAATCACTCGAACTTTAGTTGGAAAAGTGATAACAACAATCCACAAACTTCACAGCCATTGTTTCAAGCACACTATAATTTCCAAAATTCTCATGGATATGCACCTCCTTATGCTCCACCTCCTAGAAGAAATCTTAAGGAAACATTGCATGCATTCATTGAAAAGCAAGAGACAATCAACACTCAACTTGCTCAAGGCATGACAGATTTTAAAGATACTCTTGCAAAGTTAACATCTGCTCTCAGTTTCCAAGAGAAAGGTAAGTTTCCATCTCAACCACAGCAAAATCCAAAAGGGCAATACAATGCAAATGCAAGTAGTTCTAGAAGTCAACATATGGATCAAGTCAAATCAGTCATCACTCTTCGTAGTGGTAAGGTTATTGAAAAACCCACTCTTGAACCTTGTGAGAAAGATGATGAGTCAATCTCTGAGGGTAAGGAAGAGGTTGAATTGAACATTGTAAAGAAAATACCAATTCTCCGCCAGCACTTCCATTTCCTTATGTCATGACCAAACAAAGGAAAGTCAATCACAATTCTGAAATCCTTGAAACTTTCAAACAGGTAAGGATCAATATACCTTTATTGGATGCTATTAAATAGGTACCTTCCTATGATAAATTTTTGAAAGATCTATGCACTGTGAAGAGAAAACTGAATGTGAAAATAAAGCCTTTTTAGCTGAACAAGTGTTATTCTTCAGAAAAATAATGCTTTGAAATATAAAGACCCTGGTTGTCCTACCATTTCTTGCTTTATTGGAGAACATAAAATTGAAAGAGCCTTACTTGATCTTGGAGCTAGTGTGAATTTACTTCCATATTCAGTTTTTTAGAGTCTCAATATAAGTGAGTTAAAACCAACTTCTATAACTCTTTTACTTGCTGATAGATCTGTAAAAGTGCCTAAAGGAATAGTTGAGGATGTGTTAGTACAAGTCGATAAATTCATTTATCTTGTGGATTTTATTGTCTTGAACACGCAACCTGTTGAAGCATGTAATTCATTTCTTGTTATTTTAGGATGTCTGTTTCTTGCAACTTCTAATGTATTGATTAATTGTAGGAATGGACTCATGAAGTTATCTTTTGGAAACATGACATTGGAGATGAATATTTTTAACATTTGCAAATAACTTGGAGATGATAATGATTTACAAGAAGTAGATCATATTGAAGAATTAGTTCATGATCAACTTGAATCTACTGAGTAAAATTGAGTTGGATGACTCTGAAGATTTGTAAATGATTTATTCTGAGGAAGAAATCACGGATGAAAAAGGCACCAAAAATGTTGATGCCGATCTTTTATCAAGAGTGACAACAGATTTGACATCTGACATCCCACCAATCGATGATTACTCTCCTGACGAATCCTTACTTTCTCTTAGTTCAATGCCTTGGTTTACTAAAAATATCAACTTTCTTACTTTAGGAGATTTGCCAGCTCATTGGAGTACTGAAGACAAATGAAAGTTTTTGAACGAAGTGAAGAACTTTTTTTGGGATGACCCTAACATATTCAAATATTGTCCTGATAAAAAATTTCAAAGATGCATTCTTGACAATGAGGTAAGTAGTGTCATTAAACTTTGTCATTCTGAAGCATGTGGAAGTCAATTCTCATCAAGAAAGACAACTGCAAAAATCTTACAAAAAGGATTTTATTGGCCCACCATGTTCAAGGACACCCATGCATTCTGCAAAACTTGTGAAAATTGTCAAGAAGTTGATACTAGTCAAAACATTTGGCTTTATAATTCTCAACTCCATTTATTTCCTCAAAAAATAAGATCAAGATGGAGCTGTCCATTTATTTTGAAACATGTGTATCCTTATGGGGCCCTTGATATTGAGAATTCAAAGAATGACAATGTTTTGAAGGTAAATGGACATCGTTTGAAAGCTTACTTTGATGAGTTTCCTGGTGAAAATGAATCCATTGGTTTGAATGATCTTTTAGATAAAGGTTGATTATTTTGTTTTTCTCACATTTTTTTTGTGTTCCTTTTTGGTGTGACTTTTGTTTTGCTAGTTTCTCTCACTCCAGTCTAATGGCGGATAACGGTACTCCGTGACTCTTAAGTCGGTTCTTTTAGTTTCCCATGACAACTGATATCTGTGTATATAATTATGCAATTCTCTACTCTTTCTTCTTTCTTTGAATCTCTAATCCAATTCTTATTTGAAAATGGACACCACTCTTGAAAAATTGAAAAAGTATTTTCCCGCTCTGCCTCAAAATGCGATTACAAAAATTTACTGTGCTAAATGTGAAAGATTGAGGCTGTTAATGAACCTAGGAATTCCTGAAGATATTCGTTGGCTAATTGAAGCAAAGGTCTGATTATCAGGTGAGTCCTCCAATTCTTTCATTTCATACATGCCTGAAACAGGTAAAAGCACTTTTGCGAATAAACGTCATGCAAAATGACTGAAAGTCTATCACAGATGTGCTAGATGGACTTGTAATGCGACATGTCGTTCTTTAGGAATGGTATCTGTAAACCGTGAAGATAAAATACAATTCATTAAAGATAGCTTGAGTAAGGGGTCTTTAGATAATCTTCTATTGACTCTTGAGACGCACCCTAGTGGAGATGTGCATCGTGCAATTTATGATTTAGGGCCACAATTCCATAAAGAACATGCTCGACTTAGTCTTGGGAATCTGCCTAAAAAAGACCCTATTTACCAGTTTTTAAGAAAACTGGATGGGAAACCTATCCCCGACCCATAGAGGGCGTTTAAGCTGTTCTTGGATGTAAAACCAAGGGAAGACGTAAGCCATAATCACAACTACTTGTACATACATGCTTTGTCAAAATAAATAAATAAAGAGAGAGAGTGTGAGACAATAGATGGCCTACATATAGGTTGTATGATTGCATTTTTAATTTCTCATCTATAAATTCTTCTCTTCCTTCCCTTCATTTCTACTCAACCCATACATTCATAAAATACAGACGTGTGTAGAAATGACAGGTTCCTCAAGTAATCACATAAACAATATTTGTGTTTTCAGTGGATCCAGTCCTGGGAAAGAAAAAGAGTTTTTAGAATCAGCAAATCATCTTGGTCAGGTACTAGCTAAGCGAAAGATTCATTTAGTGTATGGAGGAGGCATCTTTGGGTTAATGGGGGGAGTGCCAATAGCTGCATTTTTAGGAGGTAGTCAAGTTTTGGGGGTTGTCCCCAAAGCTTTAGCACAAGGGGGCATTATTGGAAAAATAATTGGAGAGGAATTACAGGTCCCCACAATGTCTAATCGACTGAATGCAATGTTTAACCATGCTGATGCCTTCATTGCCTTACCAGGTGGTCTGGGCACATTAGAAGAGATCTTTCATATTTTCTCTTGGGCCCAACTGCACATTCACCATAAACCCATAGGTTTGTTAAATGTTAATGGTTTTTATGATAAGTTGTTGTCTTTTTTTGAACATGGTGTGGAACAAGAATTTCTAACATTCAGCACGACAAATCATAATCTCTACTGCTACTGCTGAACAATTGATTGACCAATTACAATATTTCATCCCTGTAATTAATCCCTCTATGAGTCGCATAAATTGGTCAACTAAGGAAAGCCATAAAAAGCTTAGATTGAATTTGAGCATTTGTTTGTAAAAAACTGTGTCTTTTGGTTTTATTATTGTGTTTTGTTGTTTCTTATATTTGTTTAAGTGTGTTTTAGGTTTGTCAGTGTTCGCTATTTCAAGTGATGTCTTCTGTACTCTATCTTTCTACCTTAAGACATTGAGGACAATGTCTCATTTTGGTTGGGGGGAAAGGGTAGTAGTTGATATTTATATAAAAAAATAAAATTGTGTTTTCTATTTGATAAACTATTTGCAAAACTGTTGATTGTGGGTTGCACATTGGATTATTATATTATTTATGTTCTTTTGTTAAAGGTAACAACTAAGAGCTATATAATTTACAAAAAAAAAACAAAAAAAAAACAATGATAATAAAAAGGTAGATAAGTTTGGTTTCGTAGCCTCCCTAACCTAAGCAATTAAGCCTGAAGGGGTGTTTTAACACTTAATACCCTAAAGTCAACTGACTTGGAAGCTATTGGCCCAACGCTTATTATATGGGTTGAGGAGAAAAGCTTAAGGGAATCAAACATTGCACTATCTACGTATCAGTATCTGCAACCCGAGTTGCTAAGCTCGTAGGGGTGTCTCAACACCTAATGCCCTAAGACCAACAAGTCTAGGAGTCATTAGCCTAAAACTCGTTATATGGGTTAAAGATACATTATGTTTCAAGTTGTATGTGTATATAAATAAATAAATAAATAAAAAGAAAAAAAATAATATCCCAACCTAATGTAGTTAGCCTTAAACATTAGAACAAAATAAAATTTGTTTTTCTTCCAAGTAAAGCCCCATAACTATATGTTGATATTTTGAGCACAAAAGAAAGGTTTAGTAATATCTTGTTTAAGAGGTATTGAGCAGATATATGAATTTAATGAGAGTTTGTTTATCTGGATAAATTAAAGTAAGTTGAATGATGAATGTCTTGCTTTATGGAATTTGCAAATTATTTTTCTATTTTAACGCTTTGATTACTAGGGACTAGTAATAAGCTGGTTGGGGGGTGTGATTAGTACTTAAAAGTGCATATTTATCAAGGTTTTATATCATTATTTTGCACTTAAAGTATCAATAACTCCTTAACTAAAGCATGTTTTATAATAACAAGTCTAATACTATAAAATGCCCTAATATATGGTAAATGTTCATCTTAAATGCAGGCCTATCACATAAATCAAAGGATTGATTGATGAATTCAACTACTGAAATTTGTGAAGATAAAGAGAGGGTGAAACTTAGAAAAGAGATGTTGGTGCAGTCCAAACTCGAATACTGTTCTGTAATTGGGTCATATCTCGAGTTCTAGATGTTCAAATGACCTCAAAGTTTTACAGAGATTCAGTAAGACATTGGCCTACAACTTTCATGTTTTCATCAAGATCTAAGAAGGCCGTTTTCAAGTCCAAATTATAGCAACAACGGAGAAGTCCGAATCTGTCTTGTAGCCCAAACACTGTTCAGTGTTTGGCCCATATCTGGAGTTCTAGAAGTCCAAATTACCTCCATTTTTTTTCCTGGAAAGCTGAGTCAATTTCCTACAACTTTCATGTTTTCCAGTGGACCCAGTTCAGATGGTAGCATTTTTTTTTTATTCAGACAACAAGAAAAGGATTTTCACCAAGTCAAAAGTTGGCCACCCACTCAACAATTAGTCATCAAATCAATAATTCCGAAGTTTGGCCTATAAAAGGAGGTTTGCCATGCATTAGGGAGCTTGGTTGTTTAGATCAAGTTCATGCTCTTTATTTCTCTCTTTATATTTTGTGTAATTCTTAAGTTTTGCTTTCATTAATATCTTGTTTATGCTTTTACAATTTCCTTTTCCTTTCCTTAGTTAACTTGTATCTTATTTATGTTCTTGTTTTGTTTATTTATGTTTCTCTTCTTCATTATGTTTAGCTAAGTTTATTATGTCAAGGTGAAAAGATTACACTAATGGTGTAAGTATAAGTATAGTGTAAACTCAACATGGACCTTAATGTTTAATATTAACATGTCTTATCTTTTTATCTTACTAATTCTTAATACCTTGCTTGTTAAATGGTTAATCTAGATTTGTGTTGTATAACACTTGGTACAACAAATGTTTGGCACTCTCATAACCTAACCGTATGGTATTACCTACACCTAGGCTAGAAAGGAACTTGATTTGTTGTTAACATCAGTTAACATCATGAATTCATGACAATATTTAAAAGTTTGGTGTTATGTAAATAAGATAATTAATATGATCATGTTAATAATTTATAATGAGCTATTAATGACAAATCATCCGATTGGAACCTCCTTCATGTGTGGTTTCCAAATTGAGTAATAAGAGTTTATACTATACTTGTTTGAAATGCTATTAGTGGATCCTCTAACCTTGACATTTGTTTTTATCATTGTTTAATCCTTACATTAATCTTTCATCCCAAAGTTCTCATTAATTTCTTCATCTTTTTCTTCTTTTATTATTATTATTATTACTATTATTATTACTATTACTATTAATATTATTACTATTATTATTTTTATTATTTACATTTTGTTTATATTATATAATATATCTCTTTGATCTTTTTCATAAACTCAGTATATAGGCTGGAAACCTGTGATCCGATATTTTAGATCATTCTCAAGTATAACAACGCCACATACTGAGTATTATTATTATTATTATTATTATTATTATTATTATTAGTACTACTACTACTACTACTACTACTACTACTACTACTACTACTACTACTACTACTACTACTATACATTACAATTATTATTATTATTGTCGTTATTATTGTTGTTGTTGTTATTATATTATTGTTATTTATAATTTGTACAATTAACCTCTTTGTGGTTTCGACCCCGGTTTTGCCGGGTTATTTATTACTTCGACACTCCTGCACTTAGAAGAAGACATCAATCTTTTGGTCGTGTCAATCGCATCAAGAGTTATCTTAATTTAGTTACCTTTTGCCTTCAGCCATGTAATTATTTGTAAATTAATAGACTTATATCCTAAAACTTGAAATGTAATATTAATATTCTTCCTAGTATGGTTCAGCCAAAGACAAGATTTTTCGGGTTTGTACCGTTGACTCAGAAATCATCAAGAAAACTGAGTCGTTGTTGACTAAAAAATCATCAATGAAACTGCTTCCACAACTGACGCATAGATTCATCAACTCACTCAGCCCATGTTGACTCAGAAATCATCAATGAAAATTATGTCACTGTCGATTAAAAAATTAACAATGAAACTATGTTGTCGATTCAGAAATCGACAACGAAATTTGTGTCGCTGTTGATTCAAAAATCCACAATGAAAATTGTGTCACTACTTATTTTTAAATCAACAATGATGATGGAGTCATTTCTGGCTTTACCCCTCTTTATTTTAGGTGTTTATAGGTTGTGATGGAATGATCATGAGATGTTTAAAATAATAGATTTGGGAACATTTGGGAGGAAGAAAATAGAAAAAAAGAAATGTATATCATTTTAGATAAGGCCATTAAGCCAAACTTAGTTGTTTATACTAAGATATTGCTGACACAAAGAAGAGGAAGATTGACACAAACACTGAAAACTTAAAGAACACTAGGAAAACAAAAAATTTAGAAAGATATGACATGTTTTTGGAGCCTAGCTCTGATATCAACTGACGTGAACCTCATCATCACATAGTCATACAACCCACCATGAAGATTGAGATATGATCCTTGAAAGTCAAAAGAGATCTGATAGGAGTGTGACACATGGAAAACTTTTCATAAGGCACCATCACTATTGGAATAAAGTTGAATGACATCACGAAGTCAGTTAATCTTTGATAAGTTAAATTTAGTTTGTTCAAGAACCAAAAAATGCAATAATCTTTCTCACATGTTAAACTTAAAAAGTTCAGAAGTATTATTGATCAAAAAAGTTTTCTAAAACTTAGGCTTACAAGAGTTTAAGTATTTTTGAAAAAATTAACCATAATGAATCTATCATTATGGGCATAATTAACACACTTATAAAACCGACTCAAAACCTATACTAATAAGTCCAAACCCTAATCTGATTAAGCCTTGGATCCTAGCTTAAAATAAAGTATTAATTAAGCCTAAACAAGCCTTAGGCTATAAATGAGATAGTAAAAATAAAACTCATAAGTTAATTCCCTATGTTGTTATGGGAAGAGAAAAAGAAAAGAAAACAATACAAATCTGATATAAGTCTTATTTATAGCCTACAATGCTGCCATATTATCCTAGAAATCAATCTGTCATTAAATATCACCAACCCTTCTTTCCTTGTGTAATTATGATAAATAAGGAATCTCTGTAAGAAAAGGATTTTGGAACATTAATGAATCTTTACTACACTTAGAAATTATATTTCAGTCGATTAAAGATCCTTGTAGAATTAGGAAATTCTCAAAACAAGCCACAACATCCTTGTAGAAAAATGATCCTTACCAAATAGGAAGTCCACAAGTCAAAATAAAGTAATAACAAAATTCATATAACCTGTTCTGATCTATATAATAAGGCCTTCTCGAACTCCGATTGAGCTAAACATGTATCCCAACATAGAAAAATATTCAAGGAAACTCTAGGTAAATTTTCATGTAATGACCTGGCTTTTTCAAAGCCAAAATCATTGGAATATATATATATATTATATATATATATATATATATATATATATATGTGTGTGTGTGTGTGTGTGTGTGTGTGTGTGTGTGTGTGTGCAGAATGATATGGTGAAAAACATTCCGTAACCTAATGATATGTTTTTCATCGTATCATTCTGCATATTTATAATTACATTTCATTCATTAACAAGGCATAATGCACACAGGATAAAAAAAATCAACATTCCCATAAAATGAATTCTCAATACACATGCTCATAATACTATATTTTCATACTCATAGATTTACATTACATCGTATTAACATACTTATAAATTCACATTTTTGTTCTAGTCTCGTTATCATCATGAGTTCATTCAAGAGTATCGAACGAAGTTACATAACTAGTACTTTCATTTTTCCTGACCTAATGTAATTTCACAACATAACATCCTTGTAAGAAAAGTACCACATATGTATATTCATACATATCACATCTACATGTTTGCACATACACATACACATCCATGTTCCATTTCAATTTTTCATTACAAGTCTTTACAAAAAGGGTCAGACAACTAATTGAGCGATTAACTCGTCTGTTCATACTTGGTATATACAAAACATAGTACACATGAACGCATCAATTCTAGAAACTAACTCATAACTCCCAAATCTGGCTATCCATTTAAGATGCCATTAGCCAAAGCTAATCATTTATTCATCCCAGTCATCCCCTTAGGATGTAATTAACCAAAGTTAATCATTTATTCACCTCGATCATCCACTTAGGATGCTATTAGCCGAAGCTAATCATTTATATCATTTATTCATCCTGGTCATCCTTTGAGGATGCTATTAGCCAAAGCTAATCATTTGTTCATCTTGGTCATCCATTTAGGATGAAGCTTATTCATCCTAGTCATCCTCTTATGTTGCAATTAATCGAAGCTAATCATTTATTCACCTCGGTCATCCACTTAGGATGCTATTAGCTAAAGCTAATCATTTGTTCATCCCTGTCATCCATTTAGGATGCCATTAGCCAAAGCTAATCATTTATTCATCCTGGTCATTCTCTTAAGATGCCATTATAACATTAACCAATCAAACGTTCCATAAGTGGTTTATGAAATCATTATAACATGATAATATATCCTTTGTAATGCTCATTCAAACAATTCATAACAATTTGACATTCACTATAACATAATAGTAGACCCTTCATAATACTCATACAGACATTCCGTAATCGTTTAATGTCTAGTACAACACAATAATAGATCCCTTGTAAAACTCAAACAAGCATTTCATAACAATTTAGCATTCTGCATAACACAACATTACATCCTTCACAATACTCATACAAATATTCATGAAAATTAACATTCAGTATAATACAACGATAGATCCTTTGTAATACTTATATGACTATTCATGATAGTTAATATTCAGTACAATATAATAATAGATTCTTTGTAATACTCATACAAATATTTGTAATAATTTAGCATTTTGTATAACACAACAACAACTCCTTCACAATATTCATATAAACATTCGTGATAATTTTAATTCAGTATGATACAATGATAGAACCTTTGTAGTACTCATACAACTATTCGTGATAGTTAATATTTAGTACAATACAAGAATAGATCCTTCGTAGTACTCATACAATCATTCGTGATAGTTTAGCATTCCATATGGCACAACAATAGATCATTTGTAATAAATTCACTTTAGAAACTCATGTTATGCTAGAAGGGGGTAAAAATCACCTATTTGTTCCTCCTATGGGGTGTCTTTTCCCAATTGAAGGTTCAATCCCAATCACACCACCTAACACATCAATGGTCATAAATCAACACATTTGTATTCTAAAATCATATGACTCATCACCATACTGATTAGTATTTAAAAGTGCATTTTTATCAAGGTTTTATATCATCATTTTGCACTTGAAGTATCAATAACTCTTTAACTAAAGTATGTTTTATAATAACATACCTAATAATATAAGATACCTTTAATTTGTAGTAAATGTTCATCTTAAATACAGGTCTACTGCATAAATGAAAGGATTGATTGATGAGTTTAAATACTGAAATTAAAAGGACAAAGAGAGGGCCAAATTTAGAAAAGAGATGTTGGTGCAGTCCAAACTGGAACACTGTTTGGTAATTTGGTCATATCTCGTGTTCTAGATGTCCAAATGACCTCAATGTTTTGGATAGATTTGGTAAGACATAGGCCTACAACTTTCATGTGGAGTCCAAGATTTAAAAAGGCTATTTTCAAGTCCAAATTATAGCAACAACGAAGAAGTCCGAATCTGTCCTGCAGCCGAGACACTATTCAGTGTTCAACCCATATCTCGAGTTCTAGAAGTCCAAATGACCTCAATAATTTTTTCGTGGAAAGATAAGACAGTTTACTATAACTTTCATGAGTACAGGTGGTTCCAATTCTAATGCTAGTGATTAGTACTTAAAAGTGCATGTTTATCAAGGTTTTATATCATCATTTTGCACTTGAAGTATCAATAACTCCTTAACTAAAGTATGTTTTATAATAATAAGTTTGATATTATAAGATACCTTAATTTATGGTAAATGCTCATTTTAAATGCAGGACTATCACATAAATAAAAGGATTGATTGACGAGTTTAATCATTGAAAGTTAAAGGACAAAGAGATGGCCAAACTTAGAAAAGAGATGTCGGTGCAGTCCAAACCGGAACATTTCTTGGTAATTGGATGATATCTGGAGCTCTAGATTTCAGATTTAGGTCCATTTTATATGGATGGAAAGGTAAAACATAGGCCTACAACTTTCATTTGGACACCAAGATCTAATAAGGCCGTTTTCAAGTCCAAAATATAGAAACAACGAAGAAGTCCGAAGCTGTCCTGCAGCCCAGACACTATTTAGTGTTCAGCCCATATCTTGAGTTCTAGAAGTCCAAATGACCTCATCTTTTTTTTGTTGGAAAGCTGAGACAATTTCCTAGAACATTCCTGAGGATTCTGGGCAAATTATGATGTTAACAATGACGTCTTGTTCAGACAAGAAGATAAGGATTGTTATCAAGTCAAGATATGACCACCCACTCATCAATTAGTCAACAAATCAATAGTTTCAAATTTTGGCCTATAAAAGGAGGCACTTATCATGTATTGAGGCATCTTGGTTTCCAGATCAAGATCATGCTCTTGCTTTCTCTCTTTGTATTGCTTATGTTTTGCTTTCATTAATATCAAGTTTATGCACTTCATTTCATTTTCTTTACTTAGTTAACTTCTTTCTCATTTATGTTCTTATCTTGTTTATTTATGTTTCTTTCTTTCATTATGTTTAGCTAAGTTAATTATGTCAAGTCGAAAAGGGTACACTAATGGTGTAAGAATAAGTATAATATAAACTTAACATGGACCTTAATGTTGGATACTAACATGTTTTATATTTGTTATCTTGTTCACTTTTAATACTTTGCTTGTTAAATGGTTAATCTAGATTTATGTTGTATAACACTTGGTACAACAAATACTTGGTACTTTCATAGCCCATACTGTATGGTATAACCGACACCTGAGCTATGAAAGGGACTTGATTTGTTGTTAACATAAGTTATAATCATGAATGCCTGCGAACATTTACAAGTATTAGCTTTATTCGAATAAGATAACTAATGTAATCATGTTAACAATTTATAATCTGATTGGAACCTCCTTTATGTGTGGTTTCCAATTGAGTAATAAGAGTTTATATTATACTTGTTTGAAGTACCATTAGTGGATCCTCTAACCTTGACATTTGTTTTTATCGTTGCTTAATCCTTACGTTAATCTTCCAACTCAAAGTTCTCATTAATTTCTTCATCTTCTTCTGTTATTATTATTATTATTATTATTTACATTCTGTTTATATTATAATATATATCTTTGATCTTTTTCATAAACTCAGTATATAGGCTGGAAACCTATGACCCGATCTTTTAGATCATTCTCAGGTATAACAACGCCACATACTGAGTATAATAATAATAATTATTGTTATTATTGTTGTTGTTTTTA
Organism: Populus alba; assembly: GCF_005239225.2. Lineage (NCBI taxonomy): Eukaryota > Viridiplantae > Streptophyta > Magnoliopsida > Malpighiales > Salicaceae > Populus > Populus alba. The sequence goes on along the minus strand of NC_133297.1, from coordinate 22,195,060 downwards.
TTGATGTTATTGTTGTTGTTGTCTTGTTATTTATAATTTATACAATTAACCTCTCTGTGGTTCGACCCCGGTCTTGCCGGGTTATTTATTACTTCGACACTCCTGCACTTGGGAGAAGACATCAAGCTTTTGGTCGTGTCAAGTTTTTGGCGCCGTTGCCGGGGAGGTAAATTCTTGTATAAATTATAATATTTATTTTATTTTCTCTTTTCACTTTTCATTTTATTTAACTTTTGTTTCTTTTGTTTCTTTTTCTTCTTTCTTCTTTTCTTCCTTTTATTCTCTTTTTACACGTGCATGAGAGTTTGGTCACATACATTAAGTGGTCGACTTTGTAGGGTATCTTCATCATTTTTAGAAAATATGGCTGAAGAAGATAATCAATCACTTCATAATGAGAATAATGAGAATAACCGTATGAGAACACTAAGAGACCACATGAATCCCACAAGAAAAAGTGCACCCTCATGCATAGTTTTCCCTCCTGATGCATCTCATTTTAATTTTAAGCCAGGCATTATTCAACTTTTACCTTCTTTTCATGGCTTAGACCTAGAAAATCCATACTTGCATTTAAGGGAATTTGAGGAGGTCTGTAATACATATAATAACTCAAATTGTAGCATGAGCACCATTAGATTAAAGCTTTTTCCTTTTTCATTAAAAGATAAAGCTAAAACATGGCTACAAAATTTGAGACCAGGATCCATTCGTGCTTGGGATGAAATGCAACAACAATTTTTAAAGAAGTTTTTTCCGTCTCACAGAACAAACTCTTTCAAAAGACAAATCATCACTTTCACTCAAAAGCCAGGAGAAACATTTTACCAATGTTGGGATAGGTATCGAGATTTGCTTAATACTTGCCCACATCATGGTTTTGAAACATGGAGATTGGTTTCACATTTTTATGAAGGTTTAACACCTAGAGATAGACAAATGGTTGAATTGATGTGCAATGGAACTTTCGAAGATAAAGACCCTAATGAAGCAATGGAGTACCTAGACTTGCTAGCCGAAAATGCTCAAAATTGGGATACCACAGGTACTTATGAGGCACCAAATAAAACTCAACCTCATACATCTAGTGGAGGTATGCACAACCTTAGGGAAGATCATGACCTCCAAGCCAAGTTTGCATCTTTAGCTAGAAAAGTCGAGGCACTAGAATTGAAAAAGAGTGGTCAATTAAAATTTGTTCAAGATATTGTGTGTCAAATCTGTGAAATCAATGAACATTCAACAAATGATTGTTCAACTTTGCCTTCTTTTAGGGAATGCCTCCATGAACAAGCCCATGCTTTAAACAGTTTCCAAAGACCCAACCATAACCCATACTCACAAACGATAACCCTGGTTGGAGAAATCACCCAAATTTTAGTTGGAAGAGTGATAGCAACAATGCACAAACTTCACAGCCACCGTTTCAAGCACACCATAATTTTCAAAATTCTCATGGATATGCACCTCCTTATGCTCCACCTCCTAGAAGAAATCTTGAGGAAACATTGCATGCATTCATTGAAAAGCAGGAGACAATCAACACTCAACTTGCTCAAAGCATGACAGATTTTAAAGATGCTCTTGCAAAATTAACAATTGCTCTCAATTTCCAAGAGAAAGGTAAGTTTCCTTCTCAACCACAGCAAAATCCAAAGGGGCAATACAATGCAAATGCGAGTAGTTCTGGAAGCCAACACATGGATCAAGTCAAATCAGTCATCACTATTCGTAGTGGTAAGGTTATTGAAAAACCTATTCTTGAACCTTGTGAGAAAGATAATGAGTCTATCTCTAAGGGTAAGAAAGGGGTTGAACCTGAACATTGCAAAGAGAAGCCTGATTCCCCGCCAGCACTCCAATTTCCTCATGCCATGACCAAACAAAGGAAAGTCAATCACAACTCTGAAATCTTTAAAATTTTCAAACAGGTAAGGATCAATATACCTTTGTTGGATGCTATTAAATAGGCTCCTTCCTATGCTAAATTTTTGAAAGATCTGTGCACTGTGAAGAGAAAACTGAATGTGAAAAAGAAAGCCTTTTTAGCCGAACAAGTAAGTGCCATTCTTCAAAACAATAATGCTTTGAAATATAAAGACCCTGGTTGTCCTACAATTTCTTGCTTTATTGGAGAACATAAAATTGAAAGAGCCTTACTTGATCTTGGAGCTAGTGTGAATTTACTTCCATATTCAGTTTTTCAGAGTCTCAATCTAGGTGAGTTAAAACCAACCTCTGTAACTCTTTTACTTGCTGATAGATCTGTAAAAGTGCCTAGAGGAATAGTTGAGGATGTGTTAGTACAAGTTGATAAATTCATTTACCCTGTAGATTTTGTTGTCTTGGATACACAACCTGTTGAAGCATGTAATTCAATTCCTGTCATTTTAGGACGTCCATTTTTTGTCACTTCTAATGCATTGATTAATTGTAGGAATGGACTGATGAAGCTATCATTTGGAAACATGACATTGGAGATGAATATTTTCAACATTTACAAGCAACCTGGAGATGATAATGATTTACAGGAAGTGGATTTTATTGAAAAATTAGTACATGATCAATTTCAAACCACTTCTATTGAAACTGAGATTGATGAATCCGATGATTTGCAAATGGTCTACTTTCAGGAATCAAAGGCATGCAATTGGAGGCCACAAATTGAAGAATTGCCACCACGATCAATTGAACCCATACCTTCAAGTGTTCAACCACCAAAACCTGAATTGAAGCCGTTACCATTTAATCTCAAATACTCATTTTTGGGAGAAAATGAAACTTTTCTGGTAATAATCTCTTCCAAACTTAATGCGCATCAAGAAGGTAAGTTATTACAGACTCTAAAAATGCACAAAAATGTATTAGGATGGACCATAGCTGACATAAAAGGAATTAGCCCTTTGATTTGCACACACAAGATTTAGTTGGAGGAAAATGCTAAACCTTCTAGAGAAATGCAACGAAGGCTTAATCCTAATATGAAAGAAGTAGTGAAAAATGAAGTCATTAAGCTTCTAGATAATGGAATCATTTATCCTATTTCTGACAGCAAATGGGTAAGTCCTACCCAAGTTGTACCCAAAAAGTCTGGAGTCACTGTGATAACGAATGAGAAAAATGAGTTAATTCCAACTAGGACTGTTACGGGTTGGCGCATGTGCATTGACTATAGGAAACTTAATTCAATGACTAGAAAAGATCATTTCCCTTTACCTTTCATGGACCAAATCCTAGAAAGAGTTGCAGGTCATGAATTTTATTGTTTCCTAGATGGCTATTCCGGTTACAATCAAATTGAAATTGCATTGCAAGATCAATAGAAGACTACTTTCACATGTCCATTTGGTACTTTTGCATATCGAAGGATGCCTTTTGGATTATGTAATGCACCAGCCACGTTTCAAAGATGCATGCTTAGCATATTTAGTGATATGGTTGAACGTTTTCTTGAAATTTTTATGGATGATTTTTCTGTTTTTGGTGATTCATTTGATGATTGTTTGACTAACTTAGAAAAGGTTTTGAGTAGGTGTGAAGAGAAGAATCTTGTACTGAATTGGGAAAAATGTCACTTTATGGTAACAAACGGCATTGTACTTGGTCACATTGTTTCATCAAAAGGAATTGAGGTTGACAAATCTAAAATTGAGTTAATTGCCAACTTACCAACACCAAAATCTGTTAAAGATGTTAGATCATTCTTAGGACATGCTGGTTTTTACAGAAGGTTCATCAAAGATTTTAGTGTAATATCTAAGCCCTTGAGTAACCTTCTAACAAAGGATAATATTTTTGAATGGACTGAACGTTGTGAAGAAGCCTTTGTTAAACTTAAAAACTTGCTTACTTCTGCTCCTGTCATTCAACCTCCTGATTGGTCATTACCTTTTGAAATAATGTGTGACGCTAGTGATTATGTCGTAGGTGCTGTCTTGGGACAAAGAAAGGATAAGAAACCTTATGTGATTTACTATGCAAGTAAAACTTTAAATAGTGCTCAAATGAATTACACTACCACTGAAAAAGAATTACTTGCAGTAGTATTTGCATGTGACAAGTTCAGACCTTATCTTGTTGGCTCACCTGTTGTTGTTTTTAGTGATCATGCAACATTAAAATATCTTCTTTCTAAGAAAGATTCTAAGGCTAGATTGGTGCGGTGGATTTTGTTACTTCAAGAATTTGATATCACAATCAAAGATAAGAAAGGCACCGAAAATGTTGTTGCAGATCATTTGTCAAGATTGACAACATATTCGAAATCTGACATCACACCAATCGATGACTACTTTCCCGATGAATCTTTATTTTCCGTTTCTATGATGCCTTAGTTTGCTAATATTGTTAATTTTCTTGTTTCAGGACAATTGCCAACTCATTGGAGTACCCAAGACAAAAGAAAGTTCTTGAACGAAATGAAGAACTTTTATTGGGATGACCCTTATTTATTCAAATATTGTCCTGATCAAATATTTCGAAGACGCATTCCTGACAATGAGGTAAGTAGTGTCATTAAATTTTGTCATTCTGAGGCATGTGGGGGTCATTTCTCATCAAGAAAGACAACTGCAAAAATCTTACAAAGTGGATTTTATTGGCCCACCATGTTCAAAGATTCACATGCATTCTGCAAGACTTGTGAAAATTGTCAAAAGTTGGGATCTATTTCAAAACGTCACATGATGCCTTTAAATCCTATTCTTGTCATTGAGATCTTTGACTGTTGGGGTATAGATTTCATGGGTCCATTTCCTCCATCATTTGGTTTCGTGTACATATTAGTCGCAGTAGATTATGTTTCAAAATGGATAGAGGCAATTCCAAGTCGAAACAATGATCACAAAACAGTGATAAAGTTTTTGAAAGACAATATTTTGAGTCGATTTGGAATTCCTCGAGCCATAATAAGTGATGGTGGAACACATTTCTGCAACAAGCCATTTGCTTCTTTAATGAAGAAATATGGAATCACACACAAAGTTGCCACCCCTTATCACCCTCAAACAAGTGGACAAGTAGAGCTTGCTAATAGGGAGATCAAACAGATCTTGGAGAAAACGGTGAACCCTAATCGGAAAGACTGGTCTTTAAGACTTAATGATGCACTTTGGGCTTATCGAACTGCATATAAAACATCATTAGGTATGTCACCTTATAGACTAGTCTATGGAAAACCTTGTCACTTGCCTGTGGAAATTGAACATAAAGCTTATTGGGCTATTAAAGCTTTCAATTCAAACATTGATGATGCTAGTCAGCTGCGAAAATTGCAAATAAATGAGCTTGACGAAATTAGAAATGATGCATATGACAATTCAAGAATTCATAAAGCAAGAATCAAAGAGTTTCATGACAAGAAAATACTGAGAAAAACATTCAATATTGGTCAAAAAGTTTTGCTTTATAATTCTCAACTCCATTTATTTCATGAAAAACTAAGATCAAGATGGAGCGGTCCATTTATTTTGAAACATGTGTATCCTTATAGGGCCTTTGATATTGAGAATCCAAAGAATGACAATGTTTTGAAGGTAAATGAACATCGTTTAAAAGCTTACTTTGATGAGTTTCCTAGTGAAAGTGAATCCATTGGTTTGAATAATCTTATTGATAAAGGTTGATTATTTTGTTTTTCTCACTTTTTTTTTTGTTGCTTTTTAGTGTGACTTTTGTTTTGCTAGTCTCTTTCACCCCGGTCAAATGGCGGATAACGGTACTCCGTGACTTAAGTCGGTTCTTTCAGTTTCCCAAATAACTGATATCTATATATATTTGTACAATTCTGTGCTCTTTCTCCCTTCTTTGAATCTCGTCTCCAATTCTCTTTTGAAAATGGACACCACTCTTGAAAAGTTGAAAAGGTATTTTCCCGCTCTACCTTCAAATGCGATTACAAAAATTTACCGTGCTAGGTGTGCAAGATTGAGGTTGTTAATGAATCATGGAATTCCTGAAGATATTCGTTGGCTGATTGAAGCAAAGGTCCGATTATCAGGTGAGTCCTCCAATTCTTTCATTTCACACATGCCTGGAACAGGTAAAAGCACTTTTGCAAAGAAACGTCGTGCAAAACGACTGAAAGTCTGTCACAGATGTGCCAGATGGACTTGTAATGCGACATGTCGTTCTTTAGGAATGGTATCTGTAAACCGTGAAGATAAGATACAATTCATTAAGGATGGCCTGAGTAAGGGGTCTTTAGATAATCTTTTGTTGACCCTTGAGACGCATCCTAGTGGAGATGTGCATCGTGTAATTCATGATTTATGGCCACAATTCCATAAAGAACGTGATCGACTTAGTCTTGGGAAACTGACTAAAAAAGACCCTGTTTGCCAGTTTTTAAGAAAACTGGATAGGAAGCCTATCCCCGACCCATAGAGGGCGTTTAAGCCGTTCTTGGACGTAAAACCAAGGGAAGATGTGAGCCACAATCACAACTACCTGTACATACATGCTTTTTCAAAATAAATAATTAATAAAGAGAGAGAGAGAGAGAGAGAGAGAGAGAGAGAGTGTGAGACTACAGCTGGCCTACATATAGGTGGTATGATTGCATTTTCCATTTTTCATCTATAAATTCTTCTCTTCCTTCCCTTCATTTCTACTCATCCCATACATTCATCAAATATAGAAGTGTGTAGAAATGGCAGGTTCCTCAAGTCATCACATAAAAAATATTTGTGTTTTCGGTGGATCTAGTCCTGGGAAAGAAAAAGAGTTTTTAGAATCAGCAAATCATCTTGGTCGGGTACTAGCTGAGAGAAAGATTCATTTAGTATATGGGGGAGGTAGCCTTGGGTTAATGGGAGGAGTGTCAATGGCTGCATTTTTGGGAGGTAGTCAAGTTTTGGGGGTTGTCCCCAAAGCTTTAGCAAATGGGGACATCATTGGAAAAACAATTGGAGAGGAACTACAGGTCCCAACAATGTCTGACCGACTGAATACCATGTTTAACCATGCTGATGCCTTCATTGCCTTACCAGGTGGTCTGGGCACATTGGAAGAGATCTTTCATATTTCATCTTGGGCCCAACTGCACATTCACCATAAACCTATAGGTTTGTTAAATGTTAATGGTTTTTATGATAAGTTGCTATCTTTCCTTGATCAAGCTGTGGAACAGGAATTTCTAACATCTTCAGCACGACAAATCATAATCTCTGCTGCTACTGCTGAACAATTGATTGACCAACTACAATCTTTCATCCATGTCATTGATCCTTGCATGAGTCGCCTAGATTGGTCAGCTAAGGAAAGCCGTAAAAAGCTTAGATTAGATTTGAGCCTTCATCTGTGAAACCTTGTGTCTTTTGGTTTTATTAATAGCATATTATTTTGTTTTGTTACTTCTTATATTTGTTTAAGTGTGTTTCAGGTTTATCATTGTTGGTTGTTTCAGGTGATGTCTTCTATACTCTATCTTTCTACCTTAGGACATTGAGGACAATGTCTCGTTTTGGTTTGGGGGGAGAGAGTAGTAGTTAAAAAAAAAAAAAAAAAAACTAACCAACTAACTGTGTTTGTTTTTAAAAAAACCATTTGGCAAAACTGTTATTACTAGGATGGCAGAGTAAAGAGGAATTATTCTTGAGACGCATCTTAGTAAAAATTTTCTAATGGTTATTTGCAATATTCATAACAAGGCCTATTAGAATACTTCTTGAAATATTCAGGTTTACAAACTCTCACATTGTTATCACTTGATTCTGCTCCTATACTCATTTAACAAGTATTATTAAACCTTCATTTTCACACACACACACTTTAACATATGATTGTGGGTTGCACATTGGATTATTACATTAATTATGTTCTTTTGTTGAAGGTAACAACTAAGGGAAAATGATAGTATATAATTTTCAAAAAAAAAAGAAAAAAAAAGAAAAAAAGAAAAAAAAAGATAGTATTGATTATAATAAAATGTGGATAAGTTTGGTTTCGTAGCCTCCCTAACCTAAGCAATTAAGCCCGAAGGGGTGTTTTAACACCTAATACCCTAAAGTCAACTGACTTGGGAGTTATTGGCCCAAAGCTTGTTACATGGGTTAAGAAGAAAAGCTTAAGGGAATCAAACATTGCACTATCTACGTATCAGTATCTGCAACCTGAGTTGTTAAGCTCGTAGGAGTGTCTCAACACTTAATGCCCTAAGACCAACTGGTTTGGGAGTCATTAGCCTAAAACTCGTTACATGGGTTAAAGATACATTGTGTTTTAAGTTGTATGTGTACATAAATAAAAAGAAAAAAAATGAAAAAGAAAAGAAAAAAAGAAATTAATAATAATAATTATAATCCCAACCCAAGGAAGTTCACCTTAAACATTTGAACATAATATTGTTTTCTTCCAACAAAAGCCTCATCATCTATGTTTTCATTGAGCACACAAAAAGAAGGTTTATTAATATCTTGTTTAAGAAGTATGAAGCAGAAATATAAATTTAATGAGAGTTTGTTTATCTGGATAGATTAATGGAAGTTGAATGATGAATGCCTTGCTTTGTGAAACTTGCAAATTGTTTCTTTATTTTAACGCTTTAGATTACTAGGGACTAGTAATAAGCTGGTTGGGGGGTGTGATTAGTACTTAAAAGTGCATGTTTATCAAGGTTTTATATCATCATTTTGCACTTGAAGTATCAATAACTCCTTAACTAAAGTATGTTTTATAATAACAAGTTTGATATTATAAGATACCTTAATTTATGGTAAATGCTCATTTTAAATGCAGGACTATCACATAAATAAAAGGATTGATTGATGAGTTTAAGCATTGAAAGTTAAAGGACAAAGAGATGGCCAAACTTAGAAAAGAGATGTCGGTGCAGTCCAAACCGGAACATTGCTCGGTAATTGGATCATATCTGGAGCTCTAGATTTCAGATTTAGGTCCATTTTATATGTATGGAAAGGTAAAACATAGGCCTACAACTTTCATTTGGACACCAAGATCTAATAAGGCCGTTTTCAAGTCCAAAATATAGGAACAACGAAGAAGTCCGAAGCTGTCCTGCAGCCCAGACACTATTTAGTGTTCAGCCCATATCTTGAGTTCTAGAAGTCCAAATGACCTCATCTTTTTTTTGTTGGAAAGCTGAGACAATTTCCTAGAACATTCCTGAGGATTCTGGGCAAATGATGATGTTAGCAATGACGTCTTGTTCAGACAAGAAGATAAGGATTGTTATCAAGTCAAGATATGGCCACCCACTCATCAATTAGTCAACAAATCAATAGTTCCAAATTTTGGCCTATAAAAGGAGGCACTTACCATGTATTGAGGAATCTTGGTTTCCAGATCAAGATCATGCTCTTGCTTTCTCTCTTTGTATTGCTTATGTTTTGCTTTCATTAATATCAAGTTTATGCACTTCATTTCCTTTCCTTTACTTAGTTAACTTCTTTCTCATTTATGTTCTTATCTTGTTTATTTATGTTTCTTTCTTTCATTATGTTTAGCTAAGTTAATTATGTCAAGACGAAAAGGGTACATTAATGGTGTAAGAATAAGTATAATATAAACTTAACATGGACCTTAATGTTGGATACTAACATGTTTTATATTTGTTATCTTGTTCACTTTTAATACTTTGCTTGTTAAATGGTTAATCTAGATTTATGTTGTATAACACTTGGTACAACAAATACTTGGTACTTTCATAGCCCATACTGTATGGTATAACCGACACCTGAGCTATGAAAGGGACTTGATTTGTTGTTAACATAAGTTATAATCATGAATGCCTGCCAACATTTACAAGTATTAGCTTTATTCGAATAAGATAACTAATGCAATCATGTTAACAATTTATAATCTGATTGGAACCTCCTTTATGTGTGGTTTTCAATTGAGTAATAAGAGTTTATATTATACTTGTTTGAAGTACCATTAGTGGATCCTCTAACCTTGACATTTGTTTTTATCGTTGCTTAATCCTTACGTTAATCTTCCAACTCAAAGTTCTCATTAATTTCTTCATCTTCTTCTGTTATTATTATTATTATTATTATTATTATTATTATTTACATTCTGTTTATATTATATAATATATATCTTTGATCTTTTCATAAACTCAGTATATAGGCTGGAAACCTATGACCCGATCTTTTAGATCATTCTCAGGTATAACAACGCCACGTACTGAGTATAATAATAATAATTATTGTTATTATTGTTGTTGTTGTTATTGATGTTATTGTTGTTGTTGTCTTGTTATTTATAATTTATACAATTAACCTCTCTGTGGTTCGACCCCGGTCTTGCCGGGTTATTTATTACTTCGACACTCCTGCACTTGGGAGAAGACATCAAGCTTTTGGTCGTGTCAGCTAGCAATGACATTTGTTTTAGACAAGAAGATAAGGATTTCCATTAAGTCAAGATTTTCACCAAGTCAAGAGTTGGCCACTCACTCAACAATTAGTCATCAAATCAATAGTTTCAAATTTTGGCCTATAAAAGAAGGCATTTGCCATGCATTTAGGCATCTTTATTGTTCAGATCAAGATCATGCTCTTTATATTTTCTTTATATTTTTGTAATGTTTAAGTTTTATTTCATGTTATATTTTCCTTAATCTCTTGTTTATGCTTTTCATTTCCTTTACTATACTTATGTTCTTATGTTGTTTATTTATGTTTCTCTTCTTCAATATGTTTAGCACAGTTTATTATGTCAAGGTGAAAAAGTTTCATTAATGATGTTAGAATATGTATAATATAAACTCAACATGAACTTCACTGTTTATATCCAAGAAAGTTTGTTATTAACATGTCTTATCTTTTTATCTCACTAATTCTTAATACCTTGTTTGTTAGATGGTTCATCTAGATTTGTGTTGTATAACACTTGGTACAACAAATGCTTGGCACTTTCATAGCCAACCGTATGGTATAACCTACACTTGTGCTATGAAAGGAACTTGATTTGTTGTTAACAAAAGTTAACATCATAAATTCTTGACAATATTTAAAAGTATGGTGTTACAAAAGTTATAGTATTTATTTTATTTTCGCTTTTCACTTGTATCTAATTTTGTTTCCTTTTCTATTGTTTTCTTCTTCCTTTTATTCTCTTTCTACACGTGCATGAGTGTTTGGTCACGTACATTAAATGGTAGACTTTGTAGGGTATCCTTATCATTTTCAGAAAATATGACCGAAGAAGATAACCAATCACTTCATAATAATAATAATGAGAATAACTGTGTTAGAACACTTAGAGACCATATGAATCCCACAAGAACAAGTGCACCCTCATGCATAGTTTTCCCTCCTGATGCATCTCATTTTAATTTTAAGCCAGATATTATTCAACTTTTACGTTCTTTTCATGGCTTAGATCTAGAAAATCCATACTTGCATTTGAGAGAATTTGAATTTAACACCTATAATGACTTAAATTGTAGTATGAAAACCATTAGATTAAAGCTTTTTCCTTTTTCATTAAAAGATAAAGCTAAAACATGGCTACAAAATCTTAGGTCAGGATCCATTCGTGTTTAGGATGAAATGCAACAACAATTAAAAAAAAGTTTTTTCCATCTCATAGAACTAACTCTTTTAAAAGACAAATCACCATTTTTGCTCAAAAACCAGGTGAAACATTTTACCAATGTTGGGATAGGTATCAAGACTTGCTTAATACTTGCCCTCATCATGGTTTTGAAACATGGAGATTGGTTTCACAATTTTATGAAGGGTTAACACCTAAAGATAGGCAAATGGTTGAATTGATGTGCAATGGAACTTTTGAAGATAAAGACCCTAATGAAGCAATGGAGTACCTAGACTTGCTAGCTGAAAATGCGCAAAATTGGGACACTGCGGGCACTTATGAGGCACCAAGTAAAACCCAACCTCATACATATGGTAGAGGTATGTATAACCTTAGGGAAGATCACGACCTCCAAGCCAAGTTTGCATCTTTAGCTAGAAAAGTCGAGGCACTAGAATTGAAAAATAGTGGTCAATTAAAATCTATTCAAGACATTAGGTGTCAAATATGTGAAACAAATAAGCATGCAACCAATGTCAGTCCAACTTTGCCTTCTTTCAAGGAATGCCTTCATGAACAAGCTCATGCTTTAAACAGTTTTCAAAGGCCTAATCATAACCCATACTTGCAAACATACAACCCTGGTTGGAGAAATCACCCAAATTTCAGTTGAAAGAGTGATAACAATAATTCACAAACTTCACAACCACCATTTCAAGCACACCATAACTTCCAAAATTCTCATGGATATGCACCTCCTTATGCTCCACCTCTTAGAAGAAATCTTAAGGAAACATTGCATGCATTGAAAAGCAAGAGGCAATCAACACTCAACTTGCTCAAGGCATGACAAATTTTAAAGATACTCTTGCAAATTTAACGTCTACTCTCAGTTTATAAGAGAAAGGTAAGTTTCCATCTCAACCACAACAAAATTCAAAAGGGCAATACAATGCAAATGCAAGTAGTTCTGGAAGCCAACACAAGGATCAAGTCAAATCAGTCATCACTCTTCGTAGTGGTAAGGTTATTGAAAAACCCACTCTTGAACCTTGTGAAAAAAATGATGAGTCAATCTTTAAGGGTAAGGAAGGGGTTGTATTTGAACATTGTAAAGAAAAGACTGATTCTCCGCCAACACTTCATTTTCCTCATGCCATGACCAAACAAAGGAAAGTCAATCACAACTCTGAAATCTTTGAAACTTTCAAACATGTAAGGATCAATATACCTTTGTTGGATGCTATTAAACAAGTACCTTTCTATGCTAAATTTTTGAAAGATCTATGCACTTTGAAGAGAAAACTAAATGTGAAAAAGAATGGTAAGTAAGTGCTATTCTTAAGAAAAATAATGCTTTGAAATATAAAGACCCTGGTTGTCCTACAATTTCTTGCTTTATTGGAGAACATAAAATTGAAAGAGCCTTACTTGATCTTGGAGCTAGTGTGAATTTACTTTCATATTTAGTCTTTCAAAGTCTCAATCTAGGTGAGTTAAAACCAACCTCTGTAATTCTTTTACTTGCTGATAGATCTGTGAAAGTGCCTAGAGGAATAGTTGAGGATGTGTTAGTACAAGTTGATAAATTCATTTACCCTGTAGATTTTGTTGTCTTGGATACAGAACTTGTTGAAGCATGTAATTCAATTCCTGTTATTTTAGGACGTCTATTTCTTGCAACTTCTAATGCATTGATTAATTGTAGGAATAGACTAATGAAGCTATTATTTGGAAACATGACATTGGAGATGAATGTTATCAATATCTGCAAGCAACCTGGAGATGATAATGATTTACAAGAAGTAGATTTTATTGAAGAATTAGTTCATGATTAACTTGAATCTACTTTAAGTAAAACTAAGTTTGATGAATCATAAGATTTGTAAATGATTTATTCTCGGGAAGAAATCATGGGTGAAAAAGGCACCGAAAATGTTGATGTAGATCTTTTGTCAAGAGTGACAACAGATTTGACATCTGACATCACACCAATCGATGATTACTTTCCTAATGAATCCTTACTTTCTCTTAGTTCAATGCCTTGATTTGCTAAAAATATCAATTTTCTTGCTTCAGGATTTTTGCCAGCTCACTAGAGTATCGAAGACAAAAGAAAGCTTTTGAGCGACGTGCAAAACTTTTGTTGGGATGACTCATACTTATTCAAATATTGTCCTGATCAAATATTTCAAAAAAAACATTCCTGACACTAAGTAAGTAGTGTCATTAAATTTTGTCATTATAAGGCATGTGGGAGTCATTTTTTGTCAAAAAAGATGACTGTAAAATCTTACAATGTAGATTTTATTGGCCCACCATGTTCAAAGACACATGTATTTTGCAATGCTTATGAAAACTGTCAAAAGTCAGTAGTTATTTCAAAACATAAGGAATCATTAAATAATCTTCTATTGACTTTTGAGACATATCCTGATGGAGATGTGCATTGTGCTTTTCATCACTTATGACCCCATTTTCATAAATAACATGCTCGACATAGTCTTGGGAATTTGACTAAAAAGGACCCTATTTGCCAGTTTTTAAGAAATCTGGATGGGAAGCCTATCCCGAACCCATAGAGGGCGTTTAAGCCGTTCTTGGATTTAAAACCAAGGGAAGATGTAAGCCATAATCACAACTACTTGTACATACACATGCTTTTTTAAAATAAGTAAATAAATAAAGAGAGAAAGAGAGAGAGTGTGTGAGACTTTAGTTGGCCTACATATAGGTGGTATGATTGTATTTTCAATTTCTCATCTATAAATTCTTCTTTTACTTCCATTTATTTCTACTCAACCCATACATTTATCAAATATAGAAGTGTGTAGAAATGACAAGTTACTCAAGTCATCACATAAAAAATATTTGTGTTTTTGGTGGATCCAGTTTTGGGAAGCAAATAGAGTTTTTAGAATCAGCAAATCATCTTGATCAGGTACTAGCTGAGAGAAAGATTTGTTTAGTGTATGGGGGAGGCAACCTTGGGTTAATGGGGGGAGTGTCAATAGCTGCATTTTTAAGAGGTAGTCAAGTTTTGGGGGTTTTCCCCAAAGCTTTAGCACAAGGGGGCATCATTCGAAAAACAATTGGAGAGGAACTACAGGTCTCCACAATGTGTGATCAAATTAATACAATATTTAAACACGTTGATGCCTTCATTGCCTTACTAGGTGGTCTGGGCACATTGGAAGAGATCTTTCATATTTCCTCTTAGGCCCAACTGCACATTCATCATAAACCCATATGTCTATTAATTGTTAATGGTTTTATGATAAGTCGTTGTCTTTTCTTGATTATGTTGTGGAACAGGAATTTCTAACATCTTCGACTTGACAAATCATAATCTCTGCTGCTACTGCTACTACTGCTGAACATTTGATTGACCAACTACAATCTTTCATCCTTGTAATCGATCCCTCTATGAGTTGCATAAATTGGTCAACTAAGGAAAGCTGTAAAAAGCTTAGATTGGATTAGAGCCTTCGTTTGTAAAAACTGTGTCTTTTGGTTTTATTATTGTGTTTTGTTGTTTCTTATATTTGTTTAAGTGTGTTTCAAGTTTGTCAGTGTTTGCTATTTCAGGTGATGTCTTCTATACTCTATCTTTCTACCTTAAGACATTGAGGACAATGTCTCATTTTAGTTAGGGGCAAAGGGTAGTGGTTGATATTTTTTTTTTTATAAAAACTAACTGTTTTTCTATTTCATAAACTATTTGCAAAATTGTTGTTACTAGGATGACAGAGTAAATGAGTTTTTTTTTTTTTGTTAAAGTGACTTTTGAGACGCATCTTAGTAAACATTCTTAACAAGGTCTATCAGAATACTTCTTGAAATATTAAGGTTTACAAACTCTCGCATTGTTATTACTTGATTCTGCTCATAAGCTCATTTAACAAGTATTCTTAAATCTTCATTTTCACACACACACTTTAACATATGATTATGGGTTACACATTGGATTATTATATTATTCATGTTTTTTTGTTAAAGGTAACAACTAAGGGAAAGGGATAGTATATAATTTGCAAAAAAAAAAAAACAAAACAAAAAACAAAACAAAAAATAAATAAATAAATAAATAAAAAATGTAGATAAGTTTGGTTTCGTAGCCTCCCTAACCTAAGCAATTAAGCCCAAAAAGGTGTTTTAACACTTAATACCCTAAAGCCAACTGACTCGGGAGCTATTGGCCTAACACTTGTTGCATGGGTTGAGGAGAAAAGCTTAAAGGAATCAAACATTGCACTATCTACGTATCAGTATCTGCAACCCAAGTTACTAAGCTCGTAGGGGTTTCTCAACACCTAATGCCCTAAGATCAACTAGTCTGCGAGTCATTAGTCGAAAACTCGTTACATGGGTTAAAGATGCATTGTGTTTTAAGTTATATGTGTATATTAAAATAAAAAAGAAGAAGATAATAATCTTAACCCAAGGAAGTTAACCTTAAACATTAGAACAAAATTTTATTTTTTTCCAAGTAAAGCCCTATAACTATATGTTGATATTTTGAGCACAAAAGAAAGGTTTATTAATATATTGTTTAAGAGATATTGAGTAGATATATGAATTTAATGAGATTTTGTTTATCTGGATAGATTAATGGAAGTTGAATGATGAAGGCCTTGCTTTGTGGAATTTTAAAATTGTTTTTCTATTTTAACACTTTGATTACTAAGGACTAGTAATAACATGGTTGAGGTGTGTGATTAATACTTAAAAGTGTATTTTTATCAAGGTTTTCTATCATCATTGTGTACTTGAAGTATCAATAACTCCTTAACTAAAGCATGTTTTATAATAACATACCTAATAATATAAGATACCTTTAATTTATGGTAAATGTTCATCTTAAATACAGGTCTACCACATAAATGAAAGGATTGATTGATGAGTTTAAGTACTGAAATTAAAAGGACAAAGAGAGGGCCAAACTTAGAAAAGAGATGTTGGTGTAGTCCAAACTAGAACACTGTTTGGTAATTGGGTCATATCTCGAGTTCTAGATGTCCAAATGACCTCAATGTTTTGGATAGATTTGATAAGACACAGGCCTACAACTTTCATGTGGAGTCCAAGATTTAAAAAGGTCGTTTTCAAGTCCAAATTATAGTAACAACGGAGAAGTCCAAATCTGTCCTACAGCCCAGACACTATTCAGTGTTCAACCCATATCTCAAGTTCTAGAAGCTCAAATGACGTCAATCATTTTTTTCATGGAAAGATAGGACAGTTCACTATAACTTTCATGAGTGCAGGTGGTTCCAGTTTTGATTCTAGCAATGATGTTTTATTTAGACAAGAAGATAAGGATTTTCACGTCGTCAAGAGTTGGTCACCCACTCAACAATTAGTCATCAAATCAATAGTTCCAAATTTTGGCCTATAAAAGAAGGCATTTGCCATGCATTTAGGCATCTTGATTGTTTAGATTAAGATCATGCTCTTTATATTTTCTTTATATTTTTGTAATGTTTAAGTTTTATTTCATGTTATATTTTCCTTAATCTCTTGTTTATGTTTTTCATTTCCTTTACTATACTTATGTTCTTATGTTGTCTATTTATGTTTCTCTTCTTCATTATGTTTAGCTAAGTTTATTATGTCAAGGTGAAAAGGTTTCACTAATGATATTAGAATATGTATAATATAAACTCAACATGAAATTTAATGTTTATATCTAAGAAAGTTTGTTATTAACATGTCTTATCTTTTTACCTCACCAATTCTTAATACCATGTTTGTTAAATGGTTAATCTAGATTTGTGTTATATAACACTTGGTACAACAAATGCTTGACACTTTCATAGCCAACCGTATGGTATGACCTATACTTGTGCTATGAAAGGAACTTGATTTGTTGTTAACAGAAGTTAACATCATGAATTCCTGATAATATTTAAAAGTATGGTGTTACTAAAATAAGATAATTAATATGATCATGTTAAAAATTTATAATGAACTATTAAGGATAAATCATCCGATTGGAATCTTCTTTGTGTGTGGTTTCCAGTTGATTAATAAAAAGAGTTTAAACATGCAAAAATATGTTTTTAGGATTTTTAGTCATATGCAAGGAAACCTTTTTATTTTTTTTAAAAAATAATAGTTTTACTTTTTATTGTTATTCTTTAAGGCTTTGTTTGACAAAAACTAATTTTTTCTTTTAATAAAACTGTCAAAATAAGCCAAAAATCCCTTATCAAAAAAGTTGAAAAACCAAACAAAGCCTTGCCCAAATGACCTGAATTTGACCTGATCATGTTGACCTAAAATCTTTGGTTAAACCATAAATCGAATAAAAAACACTGATTTGACCTGGAAAAAAAAACTAAGAACATGCCCAACAACATTAATCAAGATCCATACCAAACACGAACAAACCAAAGACATAAACATCAATGATTATCAACTAGTAATCATTATTTGATCAAAATAGGTTTTAGTGTAAAAACAAAACCCTAATATTAAAACTAAAAAATAGTTATTGATGTAAACTAACCCTAGATTATTGATTAACCAAACCTCACGAAGTTGTTGTTGCAAAAGAATTGGACCAATACTAGTCAAAATCATGTTCATGCCTAGTTACTATTCAAGTGAATTACAATTCACTTGAACAATACAAAACACAAATATGAATTCATGCAAAGAGATTAGAAGAACAAACCTGTAGGCAGAACTGAAGGGACGATGGTGATGTTGAAGGCGCGACGGCTAGTCTATTAGTGTTGTCTTCTATTTCGGCTCTTTCCCCTCTATTCTCTGTTGGCATCCCATCTTTTAAGCTTAATCTTCGTGTCTTCATTCCACTTTCTCTACTGGATTTAACTATTCTATCCTCTCTTCTGTTCTGCAGATCCTGGCGCTGAAACAAGCGAAGGAGATGGCACGACAGCTTCTACACACGATCGATGGTTGCTAATTCTAGCAAAAAAAAATGGCCATGTTGGTTTTGGCCTTTTTTCCCTTGCTTCTTCCTGTTTTCTTCTTTTCTCTTTCCCTCCTTCTCTATTTTGCTTTCCTTTTCCTTTCTTTCACTTTTCACAGTAACGAACAAAAACTCCTTCTGTTCTTTACATTTTATCTTTACTCCCTTTGTTCTCTTTTCATTTTTTTCTACTGCTCCCTCTTTTCCTTCTTCTATTTCCTACCTCTCCATGGAGATGATGAGGGAGATGGCAATGAAAGCGTGTTATGCTGGTTGAGTTCACGCCCCTGCCTTTGTGTTTTTTTTTCTTTCAATAGTGTAGTTTTGCTCTCTTTTTTTCCTTTCGTTCCTCTCCTTTTTGTCCTCTTTCTCTCTGTTCTTTTTTCCATCCCTCTCTTCTCCCAGGCTTATATAACCTAAAATGCAACTCTATTTAGGAAACAAATATTACATTAAATCTAGGGTGTAATCTTGGGTAAGGCACCAGCTGTTTCCTTTAAAATGAGGCAATAAAAACATGGTTTGCAGCTCTCAAATCCAACAAGAGAAACATGGAAGCAACAGGAAATTACAGAGAGAAAAAGGAAAGAACTCAACCAGGAAGGTTTGTGTAGGAAAGAAATCATACAGGGGGAGGGGTTGTTCTCAAAATGACAATGGACAGTGTTATGTTAATTATATCTTTACGAAGGGGCTGTGTAGTTTGTGTCAAAACAAAAGGTAGTACAGTGTCGTAAAACTGATCATATTAATTATCTTATCTAAGTACACCATACTTTTAAAGATTGTAAGGAATTCATGATGTTAACTTATGTTAATAACAAAACAAGTTCCTTTCATAGCACAAGTGTAGGTTATACCATACAGTTGGCTATGAAAGTGCCAAGCATTTGTTGTACCAAGTGTTATACAACACTAATCTAGATTAATCATTTAACAAGCAAGGTATTAAGAATTAATAAGATAAAAAGATAAGACATGTTAATAACAAACTTTCTTGGATATAAACATTGAAGTCCATGTTGAGTTTATATTATACTTATTTTAACACCATTAGTGAAACCTTTTCGCCTTAACATAATAAACTTAGCTAAACATAATGAAGAATAGAAACATAAATAAACACCATAAGAACATAAGTATAGTAAGGGAAATGAAAAGCCTAAACAAAAGATTAAGGAAAATATAACATAAAATAAAACATAAACATTACAAAAATATAAAGAAACAAATAAAGAGCATGATCTTAATCTGAAGATCAAGAAGACTAAATGCATGGCAAATACCTCCTTTTATAGGCCAAAATTTAGCACTATTGATTTGATGACTAATTATTGAGTGGGTGGCCACATCTTAACTTGGTGACTATCATTATTTTCTTGTCTAAACAAAACGTCATTGATAACGTCAGAATTTGAACATACTTAACTCATGAAAGTTTTAGAAAATTGTCTCAGCTTTCCAACAAAAACAATTGAGGTCATTTGGACTTTTAGAACTCGAGATATGGGCTGAAGACTAAACAATGTTTGGGCTGCAGGATAAATTCAGACTTCTCCGTTGTTGCTATAATTTGGACCTGAAAACAGGCTTTTTAAATCTTGGACTCCCATGAAAGTTTTAGGCCTATGTCTTAGCTTTCCATCCATATAGAGCAGACCTAAATCCAAGATCTACAACTCCAGATATGACCCAATGACCGAATAGTGTTCCAGTTTGACTAAACCAGCATGGGTCAATGACCGAATAGTGTTCCAGTTTGGACTAAACCAGCATTTTTTTTTTAAGTTTGGCCTTCTCTTTGTCTTTTAAATTTCCATAGTTAAACTATCAATCAATCATTTGATTTATGTGATAGGCCTGTATTTAAGATGAACATTTACTATAAATTAAAAGTATCTTATAGTATCAGACTTGTTATTATAAAACATGCTTTCATCAAGAAGTTATTGATACTTCAAGTGCAAAATGATGATATAAAACCTTAATAAAAATGCACTTTTAAGCACTACTCACACCCCCTAACTAGTTTATTACTAGTCCCTGGTAATCAATGCGTTAAATAGAAAAATAATTTGCAAATTCCACAAAGCAAGGCATTCATCATTCAACTTCCATTAATCTATTCAGATAAACAAACTCTCATTAAATTTATATATATCTACTCAATACCTTTTAAAAAAAATATTAATAAACCTTCCTTTTTATGTGCTCAATGTATGAAAACATAGATAATGTGGCTTTTATTTGGAAAAAAAAAAACAATATTATGTTCTAATGTTTAAGGTTAACTTTCTTGGGTTGGGATATCTTTTTTTTTTTTTGAATATATATACATATAAATTAAAACACAGTGCATCTTTAACCCATGTAATG
Source organism: Populus alba (assembly GCF_005239225.2). Classification (NCBI taxonomy): domain Eukaryota; kingdom Viridiplantae; phylum Streptophyta; class Magnoliopsida; order Malpighiales; family Salicaceae; genus Populus; species Populus alba. Next base: position 22,174,242 of record NC_133297.1, on the reverse strand, counting down.
AGCTTTTGGTTAATAACTCCAAGACCAATTAATCTTAGGGCATTAGGTGTTAAGACACCTCTATAAGCGTAGTAACTTGGGTTGCAGATACTGATATGTAGATAGTGCAATATTTGATTTCCTTAAGCTTTTCTTCTTAACTCAAGTAACAAGCATTAGGCCAATAGCTCCCAAGTCAGTTGACTTTAGGGTATTAGTTGTTAAAACACCCATTCAGGCTTAATTGCATAGGTTAGGGAAGCTATGAAACCAAACTTATCTACATTTTTTTTTATTTATTTACATTTATTATCATTTTTTTTGTTTTTTTGTTTTTGACAAATTATATACTATCCCTTTCCCTTAGTTGTTACCTTTAACAAAAGAATATAAATAATGTAATAATTCAATGTGCAACCTACAATCATATATTAAAGTGTATGTGTGAAAATGAAGGTTTAAAAATACTTGTTAAATAAGTATATGAGCAGAATCAATTGATAATAATGCAAGAGTTTGTGAACCTAAATATTTCAAGAGAAGTATGTGATAGACGTTTTTATGAATATTGCAAATGACCATTGGCAAATGTTTACTAAGATGGGTCTCAATAGTCAATAAAATTCTCCCTTACTCTATTGTCCTAGTAATAACAGTTTTGTCAAATGGTTTTAATAATAGCAAAAATAGTTAGTAAGTTTTTTTTTAATGTCAACTATTACCCTCTCCCCCTAACCGAAACGAGACATTGTCCTCAATGTCCTAAGGTAGAAATATGGAGTATAGAAGACATCACCTGAAACAACGAACACTGATAAACTTGAAACAGACTTACTCAAATCCAATCTAAGTTTTTTACGGCTTTTCGTAGTTGACCAATTTATGCGACTCATGAAGGGATTAATTACAAGGATGAAAGATTGTAGTTAGTCAATCAATTGTTCATCAAAAGCAGCAGAGATTATGATTTGTCATGCCAAAGATGTTAGAAATTCATGTTCCACAACCTGATCAAGAAAAGACAACAAATTATCATAAAAACCATTAACATTTAACAAACCTATCGATTTATGGTGAATGTGCAATTTGGCCCAAGAGGAAATATGAAAGATCTCTTCTAATATGCGTAGACCACCTGGTAAGGCAATGAAGGAGTCAACATGGTTAAACATTGTATTCATTCGATCAGACATTATGGAGACCTGTAGTTCCTCTCCAATTGTTTTTCCAATGATGTCCCCTTTTACTAAAGCTTTTGGAATGATACCTAAAACTTGACTGCCTTCTAAGAATGCAGCTATTGACACACTCTCCATTAACCCAAGGGTGCCTCCCTCATATACTAAATGAATCTTTCTCTTAGCTAGTATCTAATCAAGATGATTTGCGAATTCTATAAACTCGTTTTCTTTCCCCGGACTGGATCCACAAAAAACACAAATATTTTTTATTTTAAAAGCTGAGGATTCTACCATTTTAAGACTTGTTTATGCTTCTAGAATGTATGGGTTGAGTAAAAATAAAGGGAAGAAGAAGGTCTTATAGATGAGAAAAAGAAATGCAATCATATCACCTATATGGAAGCCAGCTAGAGTCTCTCTCTCTTTCTTCCTTTTTTTTGTTTTTTTATTTTTTTTTAAAAAGCATGTGTATGTACAGGTAGTTGTGATTATGGCTCACATCTTCCCTTGGTTTTACATCCAAGAACGGGGCTTCCCATCTAGTTTTTTAAAAAACTAGCAAACATGGTCTTTTTATAGTCAAATTCCCAAGACTATGATGAGCATGTTTTTTATGAAAATAGGGCCATAAATCATGAATTGCACAATGCACATCTCCACTATGATGAGACTTAAGAGTCAATAGAAGAATATCAAAAGACTCTCTATGTTTTGAAATAAATCGCACCTTTTGACAATTTTCATAGGTTTTGTAGAATGCATATGAGTCCTTGAACAAGGTGGGCTAGTAAAATCCACTTTGTAAGATTTTTACATTCATCTTTTTTTATGAGAAATGACACTACTTACCTTATTGTCAGGAATGCATCTTTGAAATATTTGATCAGGACAATATTTGAATAAGTAAGGGTCATCCCAATAAAAGTTTTGCACTTTGCTCAAAAACTTTCTTTTGTCTTGGTTATCCAAATGAGTTGGCAAAAATCCTAAAGCAAGAAAATTGATATTTTTAGCAAACCAAGGCATTGAACTAAGAGAAAGTAAAGATTCATCAGGAAAGTAATCATTGATTGGTGTGATGTCGGATGTGAAATCTATTATCAATTTTGATAAACAATCCGCGAGAACATTTTCGGTGCCTTTTTCATCCTTGATTTCTTCCTTTTTGGTTATGGCATGAGGAAATGGAAGTGCTGGTGGGGAATTAGTCTTTTCTTTGCAATGTTTAGATTGAACCCTTTCCTTACCCTCATAGATTGACTCATTATCTTTCTCACAAGGTTCAAGAGTGGGTTTTTCAATAACCTTACCATGGTGAAGAGTGATGACTGATTTGACTTGATCCATATGTTGGCTTCTTTGGATTTTATTGTGGTTGAGATGGAAACTTACCATTCTCTTGAAAACTAAGAGCAAATGTTAATTTTGCAAGAGTATCTTTAAAATCTATTATGCTTCGAGCAAGTTGAGTGTTGCTTATCTCTTGCTTTTCAATGAATGCATGCAATGCTTCCTCAAGATTTCTTCTAGGAGGTGGAGCATAATGAGGTGCATATCCATGAGAATTTTTGAAATTATAGTGTGCTTGAAATGGTGGTTGTGAAGTTTGTGCATTATTGTTATCACTGTTTTAACTGAAATTTAGGTGATTTCTCCAACCAGGGTTGTATGTTTGCAAGTATAGGTAATGATTGGGCCTTTGAAAACTGTTTAAAGTATGAGCATGTTCATGGAGGCATTCCTTGGAAGAAGGCAAAGTTGGACAGTCATGGGTTGCATGATCATTTGTTTCACAGATTTGACATCCAATGTCTTGAACATATTTTAATTGACCACTTTTTTTACATTTAAGTGCCTTGACTTTTCTAGTTAAAGATACAAATTTGGCTTAGAGGTTATGATCTTCCCTAAGGTTGTACATACCTTCACTAGATGTATGAGGTTGAGTTTTACTCGGTGCCTCATAAGTGCTTGTAGTATCTCAATTTTGAGCATTTTCAACTAGCAAGTCTAGGTACTCCATTGCTTCATTAGGGTCTTTGTCTTTAAAAGTTCCATTGCACATCAATTCCACCATTTATCTATCTTTAGGTGTTAACCCTTCATAAAAATATGAAACCAATATTCATGTTTCAAAACCATGATGATGGCAAGCATTAAGCAAGTCTCGATACCTATCCCAACATTGGTAAAATGTTTCTCCTGGTTTTTGAGTGAAAGTGGTGATTTGTCTTTTGAAAGAGTTTGTTTTGTGAGACGGGAAAAACTTCTATAAAAATTATTGTTGCATTTCCTCCCAAGCACAAATGGATCCTAACTTAAGATTTTGTAACCATGTTTTAGCTTTATCTTTTAATGAAAAAGGAAAAAGCTTTAATCTAATGGTCTTCATGCTACAATTTAAGTCATTATAGGTGTTACAGCTTTAATCTAGATCTAAGCCATGAAAAGAATGTAAAAGTTGAATAATGGCTGGTTTAAAATTAAATTAAAAAGCATCAGGAGGAAAAATGATACATGATCATGCACCTGTTCTTGTTGGATTTATGTAGTCTCTAAGTGTTCTAACCTGATTATTCTCATTATAAAGAGATTGATTATCATTTTCAGCCATGTTTTCTAAAGAAGATAAGGATACCCTACAAAGTCTATCATTTAATATATGTGATCAAAGTCTCATGCATGTGTAGAAAGAGAGAAAAAGGAAGAAAAGAAAAGGAAAAAGAAAAGGAGACAAAACACAAGAAACAAAAGTTAGATAAAAGAAAAGAGAAAAGAGAAAAAAATATTACAAAATTTATAATTTGTATAGAAATTTACCTCCCTGGCAATGACGTTAAAAACTTGACATGACCAAAAGATTGATGTCTTATCCCAAGTGCAGGAGTGTCAAAGTAATAAATAACCCAGAAATACCAGGATCGAACCACAGGGAGGTTAACTATATAAATTACAATTAATAATAATAATAATAATAATAACAATAAGTTAAAGAGGACTTTGAGATGTATGATTAATATAAGTTTTAATAAAAAATAAAAGCAATTGTCAAGGTTAGAGGATCCACTAATAGTATTAGAAATAAGTATAGTATAAACTCTTTTTATTAATCAACTGGAAATCACGCATAAAGGAGTTTCCAATCGGATGATTTATCCTTAATAGTTCATTATAAATTTTTAACATGATCATATTAATTATCTTATTTAAATAACACCATACTTTTAAATATTATCAGGAATTCATGATGCTAACTTATGTTAATAACAAATGAAGTTCCTTTCATAGCACATGTGTAGGTTATACCATACAAACTGGCTATGAAAGTGGCAAGCATTTGTTGTATGAAGTGTTATACAACACAAATTTAGATTAACCATTTAACAAGCAAGGTATTAAGAATTACTAAGATAAACAGATAAGACATGTTAATAACAAAATTTCTTGGATATAAACATTAAAGTCCATGTTGAGTTTATATTATATTTATTCTAACACCATTATTGAAACCTTTTCATCCAGGCATAATAAACTTAGCTAAACATAATAAAGAAGAGAAACATAAATAAACAACATAAGAACATAGGTATACAAAAAAAATGAAAATCATAAACAAAAGACTAAGAAAAATATAACATGAAATAAAACTTAAACATTACAAAAAATATAAAGAAAGAAATAAAGAGCATGATCTTAATCTGAAGATCAAAATGCCTAAATTCATGGCACATGCCTCTTATAAGCCAAAATTTGGAACTATTGATTTGATGACTAATTGTTGAGTGGGTGGTCATGCCTCTTATAGGCCAAAATTTAGAACTATTGATTTGATAACTAATTGTTGAGTGGGTGGCCATATCTTGACTTAGTGACAATCCTTATCTTCTTGTCTGAACAAAACATCATTGATAATATTAGAATTTGAACAGACTTAACACATTAAAGTTCTAGGAAATTTTTTAATCTTTTCAAAAAAAAAATTAAGGTCATTTGGACTTCTAGAACTCGAGATATGGACTGAACACTGAATAGTGTCGGGGTTGCAAGACATATTCGGACTTCTCCATTGTTGCTACAATTTGGACTTGAAAACGACCTTTTTAAATCTTGGACTCTTTATGAAAGTTTTAGGCCCATGTCTTAGCTTTCCATCCATATAGAGCAAGCCTAAATCCAAGATCTATAGCTCCAGATATGATTCAATGACCAAATAGTGTTCTAGTTTGGACTAAACCAACATATCTTTTCTAAGTTTGGCCCTCTCTTTGTCTTTTAAATTTCCATAGTTAAACTCATCAATCAATCCTTTGATTTATGTGATATGCTTGCATTTAAGATGAAAATTTCCCATAAATTAAAGGTATCTTATAGTATTAGACTTGTTATTATAAAACATGCTTTCGTTAAGGAGTTATTGATACTTCAAGTGCAAAATGATGATATAAAACCTTAATAAAAATACACTTTTAAGCACTAATACACACCCCTCAACTAGCTTATTACTAGTCGCTAGTTATCAAAGCATTAAAATAGAAAAACAATTTGCAAATTCCACAAAGGCATTCATCATTTAACTTCCATTAATCTATTCAGATAAACAAACTCTCATTGAATATATATATATATATATATATATATATATATATATATATTCAATACCTTTTAAACAAAATGTTAATAAACCTTCCTTTTTATGTGCTCAATGTATGAAAACATAGATGATGGGGTTTTTATTGGAAAAAACAATAATATGTTCTAATGTTTGAGGTTAACTTCCTTGGGTTGAGATTATTAACTTCTTCTCTTTTTTTTTGAATATATATACATATAACTTAAAACATAATGCATCTTTAACCCATCTAACAAGCTTTTGGCTAAGGTCTCCCTGACTAGTTGGTTTTAGGGCATTTGGTGTTGAGACACCCCTACAAACTTAGTAACTCGGGTTGCAGATACTGATATATAGATAGTGCAATGTTTAATTCCTTTAAGCTTTTCTCCTTAACCCATGTAACAAGCGTTGGGCCAATAGCTCCTAGGCCAGTTGACTTTAAGGGTATTATGTGTTAAAACACCCATTTGGGCTTAATTGCTTAGGTTAGGGAGGCTACGAAATCAAACTTATCTACGTTTTTATTATCATCAATTTTTATTTTTATTTTGTTTTTGCAAATTATATACTATCCCTTTCCCTTAGTTGTTACCTTTAATAAAAGAATATAAATGTTGTAATAATCCAATGTACAACCCACAATCATATGTTAAAACGTGTATGTGAAAATGAAGGTTTAAGAATACTTGTTAAATGAGTAAATAAGCAGAATCAATTGATAATAATGCGAGAGTTTGTAAACCTTAATATTTCAAGAGAAGTATTCTGATAGACCTTGATAAGAATATTTACTAAGATGTGTCTTAAGAGTCAATAAAATTCCTCTGTACTCTGTCATCCTAATAACAGTTTTGTCAAATGGTTTTATTAAAAACAAAAGTAGTTAATTGGTTTTTTTTTCTAATGTCAATTACTACCCTCTCCTCCCAACCAAAATAATACATTGTCCTTAATGTCCTAAGATAGAAAGATAGAGTATAGAAGTCATCACCTGAAGTAGCGAACATTGACAATCCTGTAACACACATAAACAAATATAAGAGATAACAAAACAGAAAAATATTATGCTATTAATAAAACCAAAAGACACAAATTTTTACAAACTAAAACTCAAATCATAGTTGTGATTGTGGCTCACATCTTTCCTTGGTTTTACATCCAAGAACGGCTTAAATGCCCTCTATAGGTCGGGGATAGGCTTCCCATCCAGTTTTCTTAAAAACTAGCAAAAAGGGTCTTTTATAGTCAAATTCCCAAGACTAAGTCGATCATGTTCTTTATGAAAATAGGGCCATAAATCATGAATTGCATGATGTACATCTCCACTAGGATGCGTCTCAAGAATTAATAAAAGATTATCTAAAGACTTCTTACTCAAGCCATCCTTAATGAATTGTATTTTATCTTCACGGTTTATAGATACCATTTCTAAAGAATGACATTGTGCATTACAAGTCCATCTGGCAAATTGATGACAGACTTTCAGTCATTTTGCATGACGTTTCTTTGCAAAAGTGCTCTTACCTCTCCCAAGCATGTATGAAATAAAAGAATTAGAAGACTTGCTTAATAATCAGACCTTTGCTTCAATCATCGAGCGAATATCTTTAAGAATTCCATGATTCATTAATAGCCTCAATCTTGCAAACCTAGCTCGATAAATTTTTGTAATCGCATTTTGAGGCAAAGCGGGAAAATAATTTTTTTATTTTTCAAGAGTGGTGTCCATTCTTTAGATGAGAAGTGGAAAAAAGATGCAAAGAGAAGGAACAAGAAATTAAACAAATATATACACATATATCAGTTATCATCGGAAACTAAAAGAACTGACTTAAGAGTCATCGAGTATTGTTATCTGTCATTTGACTGGGGCACTATCAAAACAAGAGTCACACCAAAAATAACCACAAAAATAATGTGAGAAAAACAAAATAATCAACCTTTATCTATAAGATCATTCAAACCAATGGATTCATTTTCATTAGAAAAATTATCAAAGTAAGTTTTCAAACGTTGTCCATTTACTTTAAAAACATTGTCATTCTTTGGATTCTCAATATCAAAAGCCCTATAAGGATACACATATTTCACAATAAATGGATTGCTCCATCTTGATCTTAGCTTTTTTAGAAATAAATGGAGTCGAGAATTATATAGCAAAACTTTTTAACCACTATCAACTTTTTGACAATTTTCAGAATGCACATGTCTTTGAACATGATGGGCCAATATAATCCATTTTGTAAGATTTTTACAGTCATCTTTTTTGACGAGAAATGACTCCCACATGCCTCATAATGACAAAGTTTAATGACACTACTTATCTCATTGTCCGCAATGCATCTTTGAAATATTTGATCAGGACAATATTTGAATAAGTAGGGGTCATCCCAATAAAAGTTCTTCACTTCGTTCAAAAACTTTCTTTTATTTTGGGTATTCCAATGAGTTGGAAAATCTCTTGAAGCAAGAAAATTGATATTTTTAGCAAACCAATGCATTGAACTAAGAGAAAGTAAGGACTCATGAGGAAAGCAATCATCGATTGGTGTGATGTCAAATGTCAAATCTATTGTCAATATTGACAAATGATTCGTATCAACATCTTTAACTCAACATTTTTGGTGCCTTTCTAGTCCTCGATTTCTTTATGAGAATAAATCATTTGCAATTCTTTAGATTCATCAAACTCAGTTTTACTCAAGGTAGATTGAAATTGATCATAAACTAATTCTTCAATAAAATCTACTTCTTGTAAATCATTATCATCTTTAGGTTGCTTGTTAATGTTGAAAATATTTATCTACAATGTCATGTTTCTAAATGATAACTTCATTAGCCCATTCCTACAATTAATTAATGCATTAGAAGTTGCAAGAAATGGACGTTCTAAAATGACAAGAATTGAATTACATGCTTCAACAGGTTGTGTATCCAAGACAACAAAATCCACAAGATAAATGAATTTATCAACTTGTATTAACACATCCATAACTATTCCTCTAGGCACTTTTACAAATCTATCAACAAGTAAAAGAGTTACAGAGGTTTGTTTTAACTCACCTAGATTGAGACTTTAAAAAGCTAAATATGGAAGTAAATTCACACTAGCTCCAAGATCAAGTAAAGCTGTTTCAATTTTATGTTCTTCAATAAAGCAAGAAATTGTAGGACAACCAGGGTCTTTATATTTCAAAGCACTATTGTTGTGAAGAATGACACTTACTTGTTCGACTAGAAAGGCTTTCTTTTTTCACATTTAGTTTTCTCTTCACAATGCACATATCTTTAAAAAATTTAGCATAGAAATGAACTTGTTTAATAGCATCCATCAAAGGTATATTGATCCTTACCTGTTTGAAAGTTTCAAATATTTTAGAGTTGTAATTGACTTTTCTTTGTTTAGTCATGACATAAGGAAATGAAAGTGCTAGCGAAGAATCAATCTTTTCTTTGTAATGTTTAAATTCAACCCCTTCCTTACCCTTAGAGATTAACTCATCATTTTTCTCACAAGATTCAAAAGTGGGTTTTTCAATAACCTTACCACTGTAAAAAGTGATGACTGATTTGACTTGATCCATGTGATGGCTTCCGGAACTACTTGCATTTTTATTGTATTGCCCTTTAGGATTTTGCTGTGGTTGAGATGGAAACTTACCTGTCTCTTGAAAACTAAGAGCAGATGTGAATTTTGCAAGAGTATCTTTAAAATCTATCATGTTTTGAGCAAGTTAAGTGTTGATTGTCTCTTACTTTTCAATGAATGCATACAATGTTTCCTCAAGATTTTTTCTATGAGGTGGAGCATAAGAAGGTGCATATCTATGAGAATTTTTAAAATTATGGTGTGCTTGAAACAATGGTTGTGAAGTTTGTGCATTATTCTTATCACTCTTCCAACTAAAATTTGGATGATTTCTCCAACCAATGTTGTATGTTTGCGAGTATGGGTTATGATTGGGTCTTTGGAAACTATTTAAAACATAGGCTTGCTCATGGAGGTATTCATTAAAAGAAGACAAAGTTAGATAGTCATTGGTTGAGTGTTCATTGGTTTCACAGATTTGACATACAATTTCTTGAACAGATTTTAATTGACCACTCCTTTTCAATTCTAGTGCTTCGGCTTTTATAGCTAAAGATGCAAATTTAGCTTGGAGGTTATGATTTTTTATAAGGTTGTACATACCTCCACTAGATGTATGAGATTAAGTTTTACCCGATGACTCATAAGTGCTTGTAGTGTCCTAATTTTGAGCATTTTTAGCTAGCAAGTCTAGGTACTCCATTGCTTCATCAGGGTCTTTATATTCAAAAGTTTCATTGCACATCAATTCCACCATTTGTCTATCTTTAGGTGTTAACCCTTCATAAAAATATGAAACCAATCTCCATGTTTCAAAACCATGATGAGGGCAAGTATTAAGCAAGTCTCAATACTTATCCCAACATTGGTAAAATGTTTCTCCTAGTTTTTGAGTGAAAGTGGTGATTTGTCTTTTGAAAGAGTTTGTTTTGTGAGATGGAAAAAACTTCTTTAAAAATTGTTGTTGCATTTAATCCCAATCACGAATGGATCTTGATCTAAAATTTATAGACGTGTTTTAGCTTTATCTTTTAATGAAAAAGGAAAAAGCTTTGATATGATGGTGTTTCATGCTACAATTTAAGTCATTATAGGTGTTACAGACTTCTTCAATTTCTCTCAAATACAAGTATGAATTTTTTATATCTAAGCCATGAAAAGAAGGTAAAAGTTGAATAATGCCTAGCTTAAAATTAAAGTGAGATGCATCATGAGGGAAAACTATACATGAGGGTGCACTTGTTCTTGTAGGATTCATATGGTCTTTAAGTGTTCTAACCCGGTTATTCTCATTATTCTCATTATGAAGTGATTGATTATCTTCTTCGGCCATATTTTCTAAATATGATGAGGATACACTACAAAGTCTACCACTTAATGTACGTGAGCAAACACTCATGCACGTGTAGAAAGAGAATAAAAGAAAGAAGAAAACAAAAGAAAAGGAAACAAAACAAAAGAAATAAAAGTTAGATACAAGAAAAGTAAAAAGAAAAATAAAATAAATATTATAATTTATACAAGAATTTACTTCCCCAGCAACGGCGCCAAAAACTTGACACGACCAAAAGATTGATGTCTTCTCTCAAGTGCAGGAGTGTCAAAATAATAAATAATCCGGCAAGACTGGGGTCGAACCACATGTAGGTTAACTATCTAAATTAATAATAATAATAATAATAATAATAAGTTAAAGAGGACTTTGAGATGTAAGATTAATGTGAGGATTCAACAATGATAAAAACAAATGTCAAGGTTAGAGGATCCACTAATAGTATTAGAAATAAGTATAATATAAACTATTTTTATTAATCAACCGAAAACCATATAAAAAGGAGGTTCCAATCGGATGATTTATCCTTAATAGTTCATTATAAATTTTTAACATGATCATATTAATTATCTTATTTAAATAACACCATATTTTTAAATATTGTCAAGAATTCATGATGTTAACTTATGTTAACAATAAATCAAGTTCCTTTCATAGCACAGGTGTAGGTTATACCATACAGTTGGCTATGAAAGTGTCAAGCATTTGTTGTATCAAGTGTTATACAAAATAAATCTAGATTAACTATTTAATAAGCAAGGTATTAAGAATTAGTAAAATAAAAAGATAAGACATGTTAATAACAAACTTTCTTGGATATAAACATTGAAGTCCATATTGAGTTTATATTATACTTATTCTAACACCATTAGTGAAACCTTTTCACCTTGACATAATGAACTTAGCTAAACATAATGAAGAAGATAAACATAAATAAACAACATAAGAACATAAGTATAGTAAAAGAAATGAAAAGCATAAACAAGATATTAAGAAAAATATAATATGAAATAAAACTTAAACATTACAAAAATATAAAGAAAGAAATAAAGAGCATGATCTTGACCTAAAAACCAAGATACCTAAATGCATGGCAAATGTCTCCTTTTATAGGCCAAAATTTGGAAGTATTGATTTAATGACTAATTATTGAGTGAGTGGTCATATCTTGACTTAGTGACGATCCTTATCTTCTTGTCTGAACAAAACGTCATTGATAATGTTAGAAGTTGAATAGACTTAACCATGAAAGTTCTAGGAAATTGTCTTAGCTTTCCAAGAAAACAAATTGAGGTTATTTGGACTTCTAGAACTTAAGATATGGCCTGAACACTAAATAATGTTTGGGCTACAAGACAGATTTGGACTTCTCCGTTGTTGCTACAATTTAAACTTGAAAATGACCTTTTTAAATCTTGGACTCCCATGAAAGTTTTAGGCCTATGTCTTAGCTTTCCATCCATATTGAGCAGACCTAAATCCAAGATCTACAACTTCAAATATAACCCAATGACCGAACAGTGTTTCAATTTGAATTTAAACAACATCTCTTTTCTAAGTTTTACCATCTCTTTGTCTTTTAAATTTCAGTAGTTAAACTCATCAATTAATCCTTTGATTTATGTGATAGTCCTACATTTAAGATGAATATTTATCATAAATTAAAGGTATCTTATAGTATCAGACTTGTTATTATAAAACATGCTTTCCTTAAGGAGTTATTAATACTTTAAGTGCAAAATGATGATATAAAACCTTGATAAAAATGCACTTTTAAGTACTAATCAGGCGGCTCCAATACATGGGGCAGACCCAAGCGCCACATAGCATATGAGTCTTGGAAAAAGGCTTAATTGGCTATGGAATCCCAAACGCCACATAACCCAAAGGCAGACCAAATGCCACGTGGCACTTTCCATTGTTATTATAATATTATTATTTATACCATAACTAATAATATTTTTAATGATAATAAAAATTAAAATATTTAAAATCTTTCATCAAGACCCAATAAAATTAGATCACGCCATATCTATTGAGCTGAGTATATGATGTTGGACCCAAGACAATCGGTTCCTACCTCAAACCCAAGATAATCAGGCCATTTGCCATGACCCATGCACCATGTGGCACTTGGGCACACCTGAGCGCCACCTGGCGCTTGGGCGGCTCCAATGCGAAGGGCAAACCCAAGTACCACCTGGCGCTTAAGTCTTGATAAAAGGCTTGATTGCTTATGACAACCCCAAGTTGGGTCCGAACCCGTCTATGCCCAACCCCAAGTTAGGGTCCTTGAAATTATTATTCAAAGTGCCCAGCCCAACTTGGTTCGAGGTTAGGCGTGGATACATCCAGGGCCAACTTGAGTTTGACCTGAGACACACTGCACTAGGTCAAACCCAGGTTAGGTTTGGATGCATGCTCGCCCAAACCTAAGTTAGGTGTGGAGACATTTATGCCCATCTCATGTTAGGTCTGGATCCCTTGTTCACTTGTAAGGAGATGTTAATGTAGCCATAAATTATGATGAAAAATAACAGCAAATCACTTGACAGTAATGTAGCAAATCAGTAGCAGCAAATCCCACCATTTTTTATTACCAAAGGTAACCAATCCATTGACTATGCGTGGAGGCAATCAAAGCAGCTATTAGCAAGTAACAAATGATAATTTCAAGTGCCTTGAAAGACAGTAATATTTATATAGAAATGAAGAAAGATCAGAGAGTGAAAAGAATGAAGAATAGAGAATAAATGAATCTGTTATACAGAGAAGCAGAAGATGAAATTCATGCACTGTTATATTACTTACTTTTTGCTTAATGTTTACATACCTTATTCTCAGTTTATATATGCAGTATTTGAAGATACTATACGAAGAATATTCTTCCGTTTACACAGTATTCATGCTAACAGTTTCTCCTTTGTAACAAATAATACTAACAGCATTGTAACAATATTAATTGCTAATCTTCTGACACATGGCATCATTAGGACCATTGATATCTTTACATGCCCCCTCAATTGCAGGCTGGGAGGATCCAAGCATGAAATTGGAACAATGATACTGAAATAAAGAGATGGAAAGGCCTTTGGTGAGGATATCAGCAAATTGATCACTAGAGGAGACATGCTGGACCAGTAAATCACCCATGATAACCTGCTCTCTCACAAAATGATAATCGATCTGAAGATGTTTCATCCTGGAATGGAACACTGGATTGGAAGAAAGGGAGATAGCAGAATTATTATCACAGTGAATTAAAGGTGGAAGAAGTAAAGGAATATGAATGTCACAAAGCAGTTGACAAATCCAGGCAAGCTCTGCAGCAATGATAGCGAGAGCGCGATATTCAGCCTCCATAGATGAACGAGAAACAGTATGTTGTTTCTTAGAAGCCTAAGAAATAGGACTGGAACCAAAATACACAAGAGAACCAGAGACAGACCGACAATCATTAGGATCTCCAGCCCAGTCGGCATCACTGTAGGCCTGCAAATAAAGAGGACCAGGATGAAAGTGAAGGCCAAGATGTAAGGTACCTTTGAGATATCGCAAAATATGTTTGATTGTGACAACATGAGAAACCATTGGATTATGCATGAACTGGCAAGCTTGATTCACCGAAAAGGCAATATCAAGCCTAGTGAAAGTGAGATACTGCAAGGCTCCCACAATGCTCCTGTATTGCTGCGGATTAGAATAGGGCTGGCCATCATCCTTGAGCAAGTGATGATGAGGAAGACAAGTAGTAGCACAAGATTTTGAATTCTGCAAATCAACCTTCTCAAGTAAGTCAGTGACATAGCTGGTTTGAGACACAAGTAAACTAGAAGGCAGATAGGAAATCTGCAGCCCCCAAAAATGATGCAATTGACCCAAATCTATGGGGTCAAATTCTTGAGACAGAGCAGTAATAACAGATGAAAAAAGAGAGGAATGACTGCTAGTTAGAATGATATTGTCAACATAGAGGAGAAAAATCAGAGTGCCATGAGAAAAGTGCTGAACAAATAAAGAGGAATCAACAAGAGATGCTTGAAACCCCAAGCTGGGCAAAAAACTTGTGAACCGCTCATTCTAGGCACGGGGAACCTGCTTAAGACCATACAAAGACTTCCTTAGCCGGCAAACAAAATCAGAGGGATGAGCCTTACTAACAAAGCCCTGAGGTTGTGTCGTATAAACCTCCTCATGAAGAATGCCATGCAAGAATGCATTCTTCACATCAAATTGCCGCAAGGACCAATTAAAGTGAGCTACAAGGGCAAGAACTAGGAGAATAGTGGTGGGTTTCACCACAGGACTGAAGGTTTTTCCATAGTCAATACCTTCCTCTTGACTAAACCCCTTAGCCACTAAGCGAGCCTTATGACGAGCTATAGAACCATCAGCATGCTTCTTCAGCCGATAGACCCACTTACAGCCAACAAGATTTCTGTCAGGTGGCAAAGCAATAAGGTCCCAAGTACCCTGGGCATGAAGAGCCTCCATTTCCTCCTGCATGGTTGATTGCCATTCAACAGTGGTAGAAGCAATCTTGAAGGAACGAGGTTCAACTTGAGAAAGATCAAGAGATCGAACAGTGGCAGAATAGGCCTTTTTCTTGGAAATGCCACTTTTAGACCTGGTAGTCATGGGATGAATATTCATAGGGGAGAGAGGTAAAACAACACACAGTCGCTCAGGGTGGAAATCAGGATCCACGGGGAGAGGAGAGGGCTGTAAAGACATACCAGTTGACAAAGAAGGTAATGATGCAGAAGGAGGAGAAACAAGAGGCAAAACAGAGTTATGAAGAGAGACAGATGGGGAAGAAGTAGAGATATCAGGCACGTGCAGAGAAAAAGATACAGTAGGCATAGGCACAAAAATATAAGGAAACAATGATTCATCAAAGAGGACATAGCGAGACACAAAGATGCGATTGGTATGAAGAGAAAAACAAATATACCCTTTATATTGGCCGGCATAGCCCAAAAAGATGCATGTGGAAGTTTTGGGCTGTAGTTTATGAGTGCTGGAAGGCTGAAGTAAAGGGAAATAAGCACAACCAGAGACGCGCAAGTGATGGATGACAAGGGAGGAACCATACAGCAAGGAAAAAGGAGATTGCAGCTGGAGAATTTGACAAGGCAATCTATTAATCAAGTAAATAGAAGTAGCACAAGCATGAAACCAGAATTTATGAGGTAGATGGGCAGTTTGTAACAAAGTGATGGCGGTTTCCACAATATGTCGATCCTTTCTCTCAGCAAGACCATTTTGTTCAGGGGTATAGGGACATGACATTTGATGAACAATGCCCTTGGTAAGAAGATAGTTTTTGAAGTTGTTGCTAATATATTCACCACCTCCATCACTTTGAAAGACCCTAAGTGTAGCAGAAAATTGAGTAACTAAAAATGTATGGAAATGGACAAAAATAGAATAAACCTTTCCTTTATTGATCATTGGAAAAATCCAAGAGTACCGTGTACATTCATCAACAAAACTAACATAATATCTAAAGCCATCAATAGACATTACGGGTGCAAGGCCCTAAACATCACTATGTATGATTTCTAAAGGGTGAAGAGACTTAACTGCTGGATATGGAAAAGGAAGCTTAGTGATTTTGCCCTCTAAACAAGTGGTACAAACAGACTTGGTAGGATCTGAAGTGAAGGGAATCTAAGACTGAGTGAGAAGAGTGGACGTGATGCTATTAGAGGGATGACCAAATCGTTTGTGCCAAAGACTGGTTTGAACCTATTGACCAAGATAGCAAGACTGATTACGATGGGAACTAGAAGAAACAGAAAAAGGAATAGGATATAAACCGTGACTACACAGTCCCTTGAGAAGGACGTTCCCCATGATTTTGTCCTGAATCCAAAAACCAAAGTCATCACAAATAAATCGACAATGATTATCTTTACACAGCCTATAAAACTGACAGCAGATGTTGAGATAGCTTAGGAACATGCAACACTTGGTGTAATTGTAAGGAGCATTGTGGAATAGGCAAAACAGAAGAGCCAGTACTAGAAATGCCCAAACCTAAACCTCCTACAGTGGTAATAGCATCAGGACCAGAGTAAGGAGTAGCCTCTTGAAGTTGATAGGAGAAGTTGCCTCTATGATAACATTGAATGGAAGAATGACCATATTTCCAACAAATTTGACATTGAACATAAGAGGTAGAGGCTGAGGTTTGGTTGTGACGTTGATAACAATCGGCAGCAACATGACCTCTCGTACCACAGATTTGGCAGGTAAGGGCTGAGGTTTGGTTGTGACGTTGATAACAATCGGTTTCAGGACCAAGAATACCAGGATTAGAGCTTGGTTGAGCAGGATAATATCGTTGGCCAGATGAGAAAGTATGGCGACCTCTACCACGACCCTTAAACTAAGAGCCACGGTGGAGAAAATAACCACTAGTGTTATGACCATTGAAACCACTTTGATAGGCGTTAAAACCTCTATGGAAGCTAGAGGAAAATTGAGAAGCAGGAGCTGACTTGAAGTTAGAAGAAAGAGGATTAGAATTACCTTCATCAAGAACCAGAGCCTTGCCTTGAGAGACTTAATTCTGAACGTGCATAGCAAAGACAAATGGAGAAGATGAATGGGTCTGCTCAATGGTAGCTTCTTCAGCAAGCAATTGAGAGCAAAAATCTTTAAGAGATAACACATTATCTCTGCCTCGAACCATACATCGGAATGTGTTATAGTCAGAGGAAAGGCCATTGAGAGCCAAGATCATAATATCCTCATCTTCAAAACAACCTCCTGCGGTAGAGAGATGAACACGGGCATCTTTGATTCTCTACAGATACTGAGACACCAGTTCTGAACCTTTTTTGATGGTTTGAAGTTCACTCTTCATCTGAAAGATTCTTGCCTTGGTTACTGTAGAAAAACGATCCTGCAATTGAATCCACATATCATAAGAGCTGATGCAGCCAATGACATAGGAAATGGCAGTAGAAGAAAGAGTGGCAATAAGTAGCTGCATAAGTGCTCTGTCATGCATTTTCCAAATCTGATGATCATCAGATTCAACACCCTCAATATCGGAATCTATATCAAATCGACTTGGACATTTTCTGGAAGCATCAACAAATCCTAGAATTCCATGACTCTCAAGAAGAATTTTCATTTGAAATTGCCAAAGGAGGTAGTTTGTATCGTCAATCTTCACTGTTATAGTAGTAGAGATTGCAATAAGCAGAGAAGTGATAGGAGATTGAATAATCTGAAGTTGAGAGTTAGTCACCATTTTTGAATGTAAGAGAAAGCAAAAAATTGAAGATTATAATGTTCGGTGAAGTAATAGAAAAACTGGAGTTTTGAAGAAGAGAATATGTTAGGCAATATATCAAATAGCTGATACGCACATCAACAAGTACACAAGAATTTTATGAAGAGGATGAGAATAAAGCCAGAATTCAGAAATTAATGGCCACAAGATCAAGAGTTCTAGTGCTCTAATACCATGAAAGACAATAATATTTATATAGAAATGCAATAGAAATGAAGAAAGATCAAAGAGTGAAAAGAACGAAGAATAGAGAATAAATGAATCTATTATACAGAGAAGCAGAAGATGAAATTCATGCACTATTATATTACTTACTTTTTGCTTAATGTTTACATATCTTATTCTCAGTTTATATATGCAGTATTTGAAGATACTATACGGAGAATATTCTTCCGTTTACACTCAGTATTCATGCTAATAGTTTCTCCTTTGTAACAAATAATACTAACAACATTGTAACAATATTAATTGCTAATTCTGACACTTGGCATCATTAGAATCGTTAATATCTTTACATAAATTATTATTCAAAGTGCCCAGCCCAACTTGGTTCGGTTGGGTGTGGATACGTCCAGGGCCAACTTGAGTTTGACCTGAGACACATTGCCCTAGGTCAAACCCAGGTTGGGTTTGGATACATGCTCGCCCAAACCTGAGTTAGGTGTGGAGACATTTATGCCCATCTCATGTTGGGTCTGATCCCTTCTTTGCTTGTAAGGAGATGTTAATGTATTAATAAATTATGATGAAAAATAACAGCAAATCACTTGACAGTAATATAGCAAATCAGCAGCAGCAAATCCCACCATTTTTTATTAGCAAAGGTAACCAATCCATTGACTATGCGTGGAGGCAATCAAAGTAGCTATTAGCAAGTAACAAATGATAATTTCAAGTGCCTTGAAATAAGTTAAATGAATTCGAGCAATTTGTATAGAATTTATTTGTTCTGTACAAATTGCAATTTTACTAATAAGAGTTCAGAAGGCTTGATTATCTTTTAACTTAATTATATTATATTGTAATGTTCGTTAAAACAATTTGCCACTCCAAAGTACACATCTGTAAAATGGCCTCCTTTTGACTTACAAATTATTGGATTAACTCCCGAACCTCCTCCATGTAATCAAAATAGCATGCCGTAAATCCTAATAATTAATTTAATTGGGTAACTCTTAAGTTTATTTTTTAATAATTATAAATTTAAATTTATTTAAAACTATTAAAAATTTATATAATCATTAATTTCAAAATATATAAAATTAATTAAAATACATATAAGTTGATCTGAACACCCACATTAGTAAAATTAAAAAAATAACATATCATTTCTTGGGAATTTTGTATTTTAATTTTTTTTTTGCTTTTTTTTTTAAATTTTAAATTAATTATTTTTTAAATTTTTTTAGATATTTTAATATATTGATATTAAAAATAATATATATTTTTTAAAATATTATTTTAATATATTTTAAAATTAAAAATATTTTATGGTCAAATTTATTTGTAAGACCAGCTTAACAGACCAGAGCAGAAGGGAACAGAGTCCCAGTTCCATGGCCAACAGAATCCTGCCCTTCATCACTCTTGTCTTCTTCTCTACTTTGTTCTCCATGGTAAACGAATTATCTTTCTCCTTTTTCTTTATTCTTTTTTAAAAGATAACTTTTCATTTCACTTCTGTTTGGATACTGAGAAAACGAAGGGAATAAAAATGGAAATGAAAGATCAAATCTTGAGAATTGCAGTTATATTTCAATTTCTTTATTGAATGTTGATTGTTCTTAGCAATTTATGACATGGGTATTTATTTATTTATGGTTTATAAGGTAATAGGAGATGATGGGGTTGCGATCTCAAAGCAGTACCCATTAGTAGTGAGCACCTGGCCTTTCAAAGAAGCTGTTAGAGCTGCTTGGAGGGCTGTTGATGGTGGCCATTCTGCTGTTGATGCTGTTGTGGAGGGTTGTTCTGCTTGTGAGGAACTTAGGTGTGATGGTACAGGTAAAATATTTTATTTAAATGTTAATTAGTTATTAATCTTTCCATGAAATGACTCAATAGAATACTTAATCTTTCATAAAATAGACCCATTTTCTTAAATAAATTCCTTAATTGTTTGATTTGTATGGCAGAACATCATTTACTTGAAGTTTCATGTTTAGTGTTTTAACATATCATCTCAAATTGCGAATTCTATGATGTGTTCTCTCAAGTTCATATCTAGTCGTAGTAGATGTGTGTTTTGATTATTGTAGCTTTTAGCTAAGGTTTGTTAACTGATTGTCTCTAGTAATTTGAATCTGGAATGAACAGTGGGACCGGGGGGCAGTCCAGATGAGAATGGAGAAACTACTATTGATGCCTTGATCATGAATGGGGTAAACACTATTCTCTGTTTCCTTTCATTAATATTCTTGTTCTCTTTACTGCTGTATGCTGGTTTGCTTACTTTATAAATGAAGATCCTTTCATGCATAGGTGACAATGGAGGTTGGAGCTGTTGCTGCCATGAGATTTGTGAAGGATGGAATTAGAGCTGCAAAATTAGTGATGCAGCATACAAAGCACACTTTGCTTGTCGGGGAGAAGGCCTCAGCCTTTTCCATTTCAATGGGTCTCCCAGGACCCAGTAACCTTAGTTCTTCTGATTCCATCATGAAATGGAGTAAATGGAAAGAGAATAACTGCCAGCCTAATTTTTGGAAAGATGTTGTTCCTTTAGATAGTTGTGGCCCTTATCATGCAAAGGCTAGCATGGATGTTAAAGAGGGGGGGTGTTCCACACGCAACCTGATGGGAGTTGCTGAACCAAGATCATCTCTTGTTGGTCCTCACAATCATGACACCATATCAATGGCTGTTATTGATAAAGTAAGTTGATGAAACTGCAGATACGAATTCCACTAGCATGCGGGCACACATGCACGGGCATACACAGTCTTCCTGCATATATATTTACAGAAGGAATTCTTTTGCTTTTCATGTAGATGGGACATGTAGCTGTTGGAACTTCAACTAATGGAGCCACTTATAAGATCCCTGGAAGGTAAGGTGAATATGAAGTCGATGTGGATGAATCCATTGCCAATGCGATTTACTGTAAACATTGTGGAAATGAACTATGATCAAAACGTGTCAGATTCTGCTTCCAATGAAATTTGGTAGCTGTCATCAGCAGCATCTTGTCTCCCACCCTTGAGTCTTTAAGCTTTGAGATATCTCTTCAAATGTAAAAAGCTTTTCCTTTAAATATTGTGGTTGACAAGAAGTTTTGAGTACTGTACCCCTCAAACCCCCCGTGTAAGGTATTTTGGTTCAGGTTAAGCTTTCATCTCGTTGATTTAATGTATTCTTTCTTTGACTGCAGGGTAGGTGATGGACCCATTGCGGGATCTTCAGCATATGCTGATACTGATGTTGGTGCTTGTGGTGCAACTGGGGATGGTGACATCATGATGCGCTTCCTTCCATGGTATTGTAATGAATATCAGTCTTTTTACTTTTTGAATGATGAAGTTATTCTTGGTAAACCATCAGGTATTTTCACACCATTTAACGACCGATGCTTATAGAGTTCCATTACATAGGCTGAACTCGGGATAATGCTGTCAATCTTGATGCTTTAAGACAAATATGCTCAGCTGACAGGAAATACGCTCAGCTGACAGGAAATTTTGCTTGGTTTGGCTCTATCAGGAATAATAAACTAGTTTGGGTTGTCTATGAGTTGATTCTCAAGTTTGAGACTTTTCCAGCAAATATGAGACTCGTCTTTCTTATACAGTTTCAACCTACCTCTAGTATTTAGCCTGGTCTCATTTATTTGATGCTTTGGTTTTACTTAAAGCTAAGCTATCCTTGTCTCTTTCAGTTATCAAGTTGTTGAAAGTATGAGATTAGGTATGGAACCTAGGCTTGCTGCAAAGGATGCAATATCAAGAATTGCAAGAAAATTTCCAGATTTTGTGGGAGCTGTTGTTGCTGTCAATAAAAATGGTGTGCATGCTGGTGCTTGTCATGGATGGACATTTGAGTACTCCGTCAGAAGTCCAGTAACTGTTGATGTGGAGGTTTTTACTGTACTTCCGTGAAGTAGCAACTTCCTCGCTTAGCAAGTGGCCTGTTTTAACCTTTAAAATGACATTTTTACATTTCACCTGTGTAATTGTAAGCTCCAATTGTTTGGAGGTTCCACTGGAATGAGAGCGTTCTTGAGATAGACCAAGATTATTTTTGTTTTCTAATAGATATGCATCATGATTCTAACATGGAAAGTGTTGATTTCAATGTGTATGTGCATTCAAATGGTCCAATTACAAGAGTACAAGCGAAACAAGGACAAAGTGTCTAAACAAGTCATATTAACGCGAATGAAATTTTGATAAGTTTGGAGGCTTATAAAATTAAATGAAAATGGTTTGGATTTATTTGTTTGTTTTCAAATAAGGCTTCATAATTTGAGAGTTTTTGAGAGTTTAGGTTTGTTATTCACTCGTAAGCCAATTTAATTTTGAATTGTCACCATTTTATTGCATTGTAAAATAAACCAATTCTATGTAGTTTTTAAGTTCAGAATGTTATCTTTTCAATTTGTCCAACTATACTTGCATTGGAGTTTTGTACAAAAAGTTATGGTTTTAATTTTTATGTATATGTTTATGTGTTCTATAAGTAAAACATGATGTTTATTATTTGTCTAGTTTTCTAAATAAAGTTATATATTTGGATCTCAATTATGACATTTTGATATTTCCTAGACTTGGAAGGTTATTCCAAGTATTTAATGGTGTTTCAGACCAAATATTAGATATTTTTGAAAGAATATAAGATTTTTTTAACTTTTTCCTTGGAGAGTTTTCTTCCTTGTTCTTATATTTCAAAAATTAGTTAAAGAACAAATCAGACTTAACACTCTTAATCACAAAAAAAGTAGTGTTTTTATCTTGATAAGAACTCCTATGTGGAGTCTTTGACTTATTAAAGAGTTTCATTTAAACTTTATCTCTTATTTCCATTATAAATCATGTAATTTTAGTATAAACATCATAAAAAAAAAATCATATAACCAAACCTATTTTTCTTTATCTTTATATTAGATTGTTAATTTGTTCGGGTTTGGAAGTTAAGACACATCATTAATACACACAAGTAGTGTTATAACCCATTTCTGGGTTATTTTTCAAATTCATCTTTTTTCTTTTCAAAATAAAAATAAAATAATAATAGCAAGAAAACTGACATTTTGACAAAAGCAAGAAAAAAACTCAAGTTGCAAGTTTGGATGGAATCGAAAGCCTAATTGTACCCCCATTTCATAAAAAACTGAAAAGAGAATGCATATTCAAAGTCAAATTAAATCATTATTAAACAAATCTACATGAAAATTAAGTCCAAAAACATAATTCTATTTTTAATAGGTCAATTTGATTTAATCATGGGCCAAATTAAAATTTAATTATATTTAAGAATTAATTTGGGTCCAATTGAAGGATTTAATTAGGTGCAAGGATATAATTATACTTTAAATATGTCAAATTAATTTTATTAGAGAGTTAATTGGTGAAACATTAGGTTTGGAAGCCCAATTTGGGCTTAATTAAGAAGAATGGAATTTTAAGAGATCAAATTTAATTTTTACAAAGTCAATTGGTTCACTCAGGGGTATAATTGCAAGAAAATCAAAGTTTTGAGGTCAATTAAGAGCTAAATTAAAGAAATTCACAGCCAAGGACCATTTCGTAAAAGACACAAACTATACGGACCCAAATGATTGAAATCACAGGTGAAATAGAGGAGAATTGAAAGTTTAATAGTCAATTAAAGGTTAATTTGCATAAATCCAAGATCAATGACCAAAATGAAAAAGTCGTTGAAATTTTGGGTTGACATTGAAGTTCGACAAGGAAAAATTGCAAAAAATTAAAAGTCAAGGGTCAAATAGGGGTGATATTGAAAGAAATTAAAAGATAGGGGACCAAATTGAAATTTGACCAAGCCCCTAAAATAAAACCCTAAACAACCCAAATTGGCACCGTTTTGAAAAAAGTAAACAAAAAAAGATAGATGATCATTGTCTTTTTTCCTGTTCGCAAAAAAAACTACTCGAGTAACCACTTTTCACGTGTATTTAATGCTTCATTTCTCCACAAAATTTGACAAAACATGCATGAAACTAATGGTTTGACTTTCAACTACACCCCAGTATGGTCGTTTCTGACCGATTGATACCATAATGGCCTCGGTGCCGCGCTAAAATGGCTAACCCAACCAGTCCTGTCACAGCAACTTTCTCAAGCCATGATGGCAACTTTGAGCCAACAATTCAGATCCTTCCCAGCTAAATTAAGGGCCAAGATTTGTCCCTTAAAGAGACAAAGTGTCCCTCTTTCACCCCTTATAAATAAAGGTAGATTCCATTCCCTAAAAAAGGAGAAATCAAAAACCAAAGTTGAGAAAAAGCCATATTTCTACCTATTTTTTCTTTCCCCCCTCTCGACCACCATTTTGGCCACTTCATCCACCACGCCTCAGCCATTATTGATGCAACTATATTATTTGATAGTTTCATTCATATTTAACTAGTGTTTTGCCTATGTTTTATATATAAAATGCCTTGATATTCTTTGTTTTATGTTTTGAAGGTACTTTTAGACGAAAGATGCAAAAAAAAAGTAAATTTGAGGTAATTAACAGATTTAACATTCATTCAATGTTTTGTGCAGAGCATGAGCTCTAAAGGTTGAAATGAAGTAATTCTAGTGGAATTAGAAACCTAACATCTATACCTTTTTGGAAATCTAAGTAAAGAAAATTAAAAAAAAAAAAGAGTATGGAAATTGCATCCTTCAAAGTCAAATCTCGCAATCTACTAGTGTTGACCTTTGACCATTCCAACTTGAATATCTTGAACTACTGAAATCCATTTAATGCAAATGTAATTTTTTTGGATTCCTGAATCAAGACCTATCAACCTACCAAATTTTAGCAAAAAATGATCTCATATGAGGGAGATATGATTTTTCTAAGATGACAAATAAATTCTGCCAGCAAACAGGTTTTGTGAAGAAACGAGTCCAAGTTACGTCCCAAAGCATCCAAACCGACATCTAAGTTTTTATTTCATCAATTTAGCTCCTCTAAGTCAAAGCTTGAAGATTTCATGCAAGGTTATCTATCCTTTTTAGGAAAATAGTTATTGAAGTACTTAAATGTAAACTGTCTACTTAAGAGAGGACTATTTTGTAAAATAGAGACTAGGGTTTCCTAGTTTATAAAAAAAAAAAAGAGAGAGAGAGAAGGAAAATAGGAGAAGGGAGGGGGACGACTAGAACAGAGGAACACAAACCCTTTCTCCCACAAACTCGTATTCATGCATTCTTCTTTCTTTTTGGTTAGTTGTTCAATAAACATGCAAGTCCTTTTCTCGGTTGCAAGGACACAGAAACTTTGAGATTTCAAGAATTGTGAGATTTATTTTACCTTTTCTTTTCAGTTTATATGTAACAACGTGGCTTTTCAAGCCCAAAACAACAGTAAATTTTTCTTTTTGTACTTGACACACATCGTGTCGGTAATCGGCGAACGTATTCCCTCACATCATCAAGATACAATCCATACATCAATAACAATCAACATTTCATTTAAAAGTGAATCTTACATAAACACATAATATTATGTTTGCATGATTAGAAGTTCACATTAAAAATATACATACATAGACATGAGCTTGCATTCCTATCCTACTAATAGTCATCATGAATTTAAATAAAAGGATCTAATAAAAGTTATACGTCCAGTACATTGATTCATACAAAATACATCGTGATTTAGAATGCAACTACATGATTCCTTGCAAAAGTAGATTCCTGTATATTGGGTTTCCTAAGCATCTTGTTGGTGTTACGTCCCTATTGCAGTACAAAACATTTAAGAGAATGCAATTACTTAATAATAATAATAATAATAATTAAACGGTCTGGCAGTTTAATGAAGAATTAACATTATCCCATGTTTGATGCATGACATTTATAGTTTCTTCATGTACTTGGTATAAACAACTTGTAGTACATATAGATGTATCAATTCTTGCAATCAACCATAATCTTAAACCCAGCTATCCTCTTAAGGCATCATTTGTTGAGGTTAACCATTCACTTACCCCAGTCATCCACTTCGGATGCCATCAACCAAAGTTTATCTACCGTTGTCCTGGTCATCCAATCGGATGCCTTTAGCCGAAGCTAATCAATCATTTGTCCCGATCATCCATTTAGATGCCATTAGCCAAGGTTAATCAATCATTTGTCCCGGTCATCCCTTCGGATGCCATTAGCCAAGGCTAATCATTCCTTTGTTGTGGTCATCCATTTAAATGCCATTAGCCGAAGCTAATCATCCATTTGTCAACATTTAAGTGTTTGACAATCTAATATCTGTTCTAACACAATATGGTAACATTCATGATAAAGTATCTCATTATTCAACGTATGAAAAAGGAAGGTGAAAGTCACCTACCTGCTCCACCTATGGGTTGTTCTTGTCTTAATGATGATCCAATCCCGACCGCACCACCTAAGACATCAATGGTCATAAATCAGTACATTTATATCTTTGAATCACATTCGTCACCACACTTATTTCAAGAGTTCATATGTTCACATTCAAGTGTTCCATATTTTACACCATCATACCATGAAATTGTTACTAGCATTTAAGTCATTTCTGTCTAGGAGGCCTGTTGTAGAAATCGACAGTGAAATTTGGTTTGTTGCAGGGTGCCAATTCAGCAGGGAAAGCTATTTTGCTACTAGCGCCACAGTTTTGGCAACGAAAATTGGTTCATTGTAGCCAACATGTTTTGCAGCAGTGAATGCTACTTTGCTGTAGATAACGAGTCACAAATTCACTGCAAACAATGCAACTTTGGCAACGAATCATAATTTCGTTGTAGAACACACAATTCGGCAGTGAATACTAATTCGCTGCATGCAACTAATTGCGTGGTTGCTTCTGCGTTTGAAGCAACCACAGCAAACAATACGTTTGGTAATGTTAAAAACGCAATAAAACTTTGGTGGGGCCCATGAAAATTCGCGTTTTACACGCGAATTTTGAGAAGCAGCTCCTGGCTGCTTCTCAAAATTAATTTACGTGCACAGTGCAATTCACTTGCACTGTGCACGCCTCGGTGCAATTTATTTGCACTGTTCACGCGAACAGTGCAAATGAGTTGCACTGTTCACGCGAACAGTGCAAATGAGTTGCACTGTTCACGTGAACTTCTTTTTTTTTTTTTTTTTTTTTATAAGTGTGTTTTGTTTTTTATATATATATTTTTAAAAAAATTAGTTTAAAGTGAATTAAATTCACTTGCACTGTAATATCAAATCAATTTTATTCCTAATAATATTTTATCTAATTTTATATAAAATAGTATTTATTTTATGAAGTAATAGCAATAGTTAAATCTATAACATTTAAATTAAAAACCATCAGTATTAATATATATTTTTAAAATTATTTGATAACCTTAATTTTAAAAACACTCTTAACCAAACATATTAAACTATTTTTTATTCAACCTCAATTTCAACCACAGTTTTAACCAAACACCTATTTTTTCAAACCAACCTCAACTAAAAGTACTTTTTATAAAACAACTTTTTTTAAACCACAACCACAACAGCTACAGCAATACCAAACACACTCTAAGTTTGGCAGTGAATCACAAATTCGCTGCAGAACACCCAATTCGGCAGCGAATGCTAATTTGCTGCAGGCAACTCAGTTTCGGCAGCGAATCGCACATTCGCTGCAAACTACTCAGTTTCGGCAGCAAATCAAAATTTTGCTGTAGAACACACAATTCAGCAGCGAACACTAATTCGCTATAGGCAACTCAGACAACTCAACTTCAATAGCGAATCACAAATTCTTTGTCGAACACACCTATCGGCAGTGAATGCTAATTCGCTGTAGGCAAATTAGTCTCGGCAGCGAATCACAATTCGCTGTAGAACACACAATTCGTAAAGCAAATGTTAATTCGCTGCAAACAACTCATTTTCAGCAGCGAATGCTAATTCGCTGCAGCTGACATAGTTTCGACAGCGAGTCACAATTTGCTACAAAACACACAATTCGACAATGAATGCTAATTCGCTATAGAAGATTTAGTTTCAGCAGTGAACCGCAAATTCACTGCACAACACGCATTTTGGCATGAACACACACCACATATGCTATAACAACCCCAACATATAAACTGTCACTCAGTTCCAGCAAAACACACACATTGAAACCATCCATTTCAACACATAATCTTTCAATAAATTCCAGCAGAAGACACACATTTAAAACCATCAATTACAGCATATAATCTTTCAACAAATTCCAGCATAACACACATGCATGCTGTCCAACCCCATAGTTAAGGCCAACTATCAACCATGATTTGTTATTTCCATTTTATTCATTTTTCTTAGTTAGATGTTTTGGGAATTGGCCTCATTTCATTTATGTTTCCTTGTCCTCTTAATTAAGTTCAGTTTCCTTCATAACTAGCTTAGGTCTTAGGTCTTAGGTCATTTTTCTTAAGGTCTTCTTCTTCATTTTCGGTTCTAGGTCTTAAAAAGAAGAGGAAGGGAGTTTCATGACCTATACCTTTCTAATCTAACTAAGTTTGAGGAAGGTTTGACAGTATTCTTTCTCCTCTCTTACTGGTTCTCCTCCTTCTTCTTCCTCTCATGTTTTCTGGCCCCCTTTTCCTTTCCCTCTAGGCAGCTGTCCAAATTTCTCTCAAAGTCTCATCTTTCCCTCACACGTTCAAAAGGCACTCTCTACTGGTTTGGTTTAGGTTTCTATTGGGAAAGAGGAAGGGAAGAGCAACATGCAGCTACAGTAGACAACTTTGGGAAGAGGAAGAGTCACCTTCTCTCTCCTTCTTATATTTATACTCTCCATTAAATGAGGTGGAGTGTTTGGGTTGGTTTAGATGTGTTCTTATTCTTGTTTTGATATATCCAAAACTGGTTTTACCCCTCCCTCGCAGCTCTTCAATCAGCAGCGAAAACTGCGTTGCTGTCGATCCAGAAATCGGCAACGCAATTGCGTTGCTGCCAATCCGGAAATCGGCAGCGATGGTGGATGACATTATATATATATATATATATTGGGTGTTTACATTACATGATGAATATGTTTGTTCTCCTATGCTTATTTTTTTATGATTGTTTATTTTAATTGTTAGAGCGAACTCTAAGTTATTGTTATAGACAATTTATTGCTAGGTTTGATAACAAAATCGGAGTTGTGGTATATGAATTTGTGAAACAACCGAGTTTAATAATTATGGCAGATCTATTCTATTAATCTTAGGGGGAACATTCAATCAAATTAAACATAGACCGCAGATAGTTATGTTTTCTTGATTAATCAACTTATCTAGTTCTTAAGGCTGCCATTGAATTAAATTACTAGTGCAGACACTATGATTGTTTGATGGTTAGGGTAAGATATATGACAGATTCGTTAACTAATCAATGTTAAAAAGAGATAAATATTCATAATATAAATTGATGTTTTGTTTTCATGATCAATTCTGATTTTTGTAAGTGGACGTTTACTTATGACCAAGGTTTGTTCTCTTGATAATTTTCTGATTTTATTTAATTTTGCTTAATAGTTTTTGTTTTCTTTTGAGCCTAGAAAACTTCACAACCCCTCCCCCCAGTTGCATATCATACAACATACAAATCTGACTTGAACCTCCCTCGTGGGATCGACCCCTTTTTGTGCGACCGCAACATCGCAACAACTGTTTCCACCACCAACCACACATCAGTCTTCCCTTACAACACCAAAAAGGTCCCCAAAGTAGACAGGCGAGTTTCCCCCCCTCTTCCTCCTCCAAACCCCCCACCCACTACATATTATATGTAGTGGCCATAATAATTAACCCCATGGTCACTAGGTTGGGCTAGTGGCCATGTAGGCCTAGGCTGGATCCAGGTTTGTTAGGTCGTTGTTGGCCCAACTCGACTTGGCTGGGTCCAGCCTAGCCCAATATATTTAATAATAATATATTAATAAATAATATAAAAATATAAAAAAAACAAAAAAATGCCAAAAAAATTTCAAAAGTCCTTAAAAACAATTAGTGATTTTATACATTGTAAGACACATATCTAGTATAAAATACTTTGTTTTCTCCAAAACATTTCTTCTTTTTTTTTTTTAATTAAAAAAATCTCAAAAGTTTTTTAAATTAATTTCCTCTTTCAAAAAACCAAAAAAAAAAAAATTATTTTCATGCATACAGACAAATCCTAAAAGTTTTTCAAATATATTTTCATAAAAAAGTTGCATTTTTCTCATGTTTTAAAAATACAAAAAAAAAATGGATATCATAACCAATTTATGGTTATGCATTAGGGTTTGGCCAAAATATTAAAAACCCTTCACCAATCATTTTGTTCACTTTATATTTAAAATATTAGGGTTTAGTTGTGGACTTTAATACTTGAGAGTGTAAAATTACATAACAGAGTATGCCATTAGATATTAAAGATAAAGAAAAAAGTGCAAAATAAATATGATGCTAAAATTTAGACTTTAAAACAATTAGGATTTAGCTTGATAAGGTAGAGACTTTCTCACAAAAGAAGATTTGCCTTGAAACTTAAACAAGACCATCAAACAAGAATACGACTTAGAATAATAGTCAAACAACAATGCAACTTATCTTAGGTAGGATGTACTAGGGTTGGCGCATCTTTCCCTTACACAACTAGTCCTTTACCTAGACTCTCGCAGACCATAGTTTTCCTAGTAACCATAATACTAGGTGGCGACTCTTTAACCTTAATCATAATTTTATGATTAAACTCAAAACTCTTTCCTTTCCCAATACCTCCCAAGAGGGAATCCTACCATTCGACGTCGCCCTATGACAAGTAGTATCCATTTTATGACTTCTTCTACCGTACTATAATCTTGTAACTAACAAAAGCTTTTCGTAGGGTAATTAGCTAGCAAGCCAATAGCTGAGTTGGATGTACATGCAAATATTTGACATAAAGGTATTTGATTGAGGAAATGTTTTGGTATGCATGCCTAATGTCTAATGTAAGTTGAGAGTGGAATATTTTTTATAAAAATGTTAAAATTAATTTGATGCATGAGGACTTTTAGATGAAGTTATTTGTTTTCTTAGTTATTTTTATTCCTATCTAATTTAGGAAAATTATTTTTTTATGGTGTTTTTATTCTTCCTATTTAGCTTAGAAATTTTATTTTTTTCTTACAATGTAGGCCAATGACTATTATAAATAGGATTGTTTAGTTTATATTTGAGGAGACCATTTGAAGAGAAAATATCCAATAATAAAATTCAAATTAGAGTTCTTGTGGTGATCTTATTCAAAAAAATTATGGGTTCCATATGCTTGCTATTTTTCTTGTATTATTTTTGTTCATTTTAGTTGGTATTAGACTTAAACGATTCCTAGTGGTTAGTTGTTATGTGCCTCTAAATAACCATTGCTAGAAGAGGTGGCTACAGAATAAAATCTACTCATGTAGGAGGAAATGAGGAGGTTCTCCCTCAAGAAAAACACATCCAAGAACTGGTGATAGAAGACACGCAAAGATAAATTACAGAATTAACATGTCGATTACCAATGATAAAGTTACTAAGGTAATTTTAAAAATTACCCAAAAATTGACGGAGATGAAGAAAAAACTGGAGGATTGTGAGGAGAGTGATCACAAATCAATAACCAATTTTGAAATATGTTTCAAAGGCATAAGTAAAAGAGTTAGCTTATTGATTGAGATGAGTATCTTGGAGATTTATGATGTTTATTTTGATGATGATTATATAGATAATGATAACACATAATACGAAAATAATGACGATGATGTCATCAATAGTGTCTTCGTCAATAAGTTAAAGATTGAGTGCAAATAGAACATGTACGGTACAATTATTAGCTTTGGCTTTGTTGATCACATGTTTACAATTATCATTAAGATAGATTTGTTTAAAGGTTATATGGATTAAACACATGTGGATAAATAAAGTTTGAGGTTTACAATTCATTACATGAGAAGCCAGTGGAAGAGAAATCATTTATCAATTGATGTTTCTTATGCAAATTCTAAAGTAAAGTAAAGAAAAAAGGTTAGAGAGTCTTGATTGGACACAACAATAATTTGAACTCGAGAATAAACTCCTTCCAACCCAAGGAGATTGATGCATAAGAATTTATCGAGAAATATATTTATTTCCTTG
The DNA here is from genome assembly GCF_005239225.2 of Populus alba. NCBI lineage: Eukaryota > Viridiplantae > Streptophyta > Magnoliopsida > Malpighiales > Salicaceae > Populus > Populus alba. The sequence goes on along the minus strand of NC_133297.1, from coordinate 22,141,943 downwards.
ATTATTTTTATTCCCATTTAGTTTATAAATTTTTTTTCTAGTGTTTTTTATTCTTCCTATTTAGTTTAGGAGTTTCTTTTTTCTTTTTATTCAATTTAGGCTTACTGACACGACCAAAATATTGATGTATTCTCCCAAGTGCAAAAGTGTCGAAGTAATAAATAACCCAGTAAAGCCGGGCTCGAACCACAAGGAGGTTAAATATATAATAATAATAATAATAATGAGTTAAAGAGAATTTTGAGATGTGAGATTAATGTGAGGATTAAACAGTGATAAAAACAAATATCAAGGTTAGAGGATCCACTAATGATATTTCAAATAAGTATAATATAAACTCTTTTTATTACTCAACTGGAAACCACACACAAATGAGGTTCCAATCGAATGATTAGTCATTAATAGCTTATTATAAATTATTAGCATGATCATATTAGTTATCTTATTTAAGTAACACCAATACTTTTAAATATTGTCAGGAATTCATAATGCTAACTTATGTTAACAACAAATCAAGTTCCTTTCATAGCACAGGTGTTGGTTATACCATACTGGCTATGAAGGATCAAGCATTTATTGTACCAAGTGTTATACAACACAAATATAGATTAACCATTTAACAAGTAAGGTATTAAGAATTAATAAGATAAAAATGATAAGACATGTTAATATCAAACTTTCTTGGATGTAAGTATTGAAGTCCATATTGAGTTTATATTATACATATCCTAACACCATTAGTGAAACCTTTTCACCTTGACATATTTAACTTAGCTAAACATTATGAAGAAGAGAAATATAAATAAACAAGATGAGAACATAATTATATAAGTATAGTAAAGGAAATGAAAGGCATAAATAAGATTTAATGAAACTATAACATGAAATAAAACTAGAACAATAAAACTACAAGAAAATGAAAGGCATAATTATATTAGCTTTAGGCTAATGGCTCCTAGACCAGTTGGTCTTAGGGCATTAGTTGTTGAGACACCCCTACGAGCTTAGTAACTCGGGTTGTAGATACTGATATATAGATAGTGTAATGTTTGATTCCCTTAAGCTTTTCTCCTTAACCCATGTAACAAGCACTAGGCCAATAGCTCCCAAGTCAGCTGACTTTAGGGTATTATGTGTTAAAACACTCATTCGGGCTTAATTGCTTAGGTTAAGGGGGCTACAAAAACAAACTTATCTATATTTTTATTATCATCAATATTATTAATTTTTTTTTGCAAATTATATACTATTCATTCCCCTTAGTTGTTACCTTTAACAAAAGAACATAATGTAATAATCCAATGTGCAACCCACAATCATATGTTAAAGTGTGTATGAAAATGAAGGTTTAAAATACTTGTCAAATGAGTATATGAGCAGAATCAAGTGATAACAATGTGAGAGTTTGTAAACCTGAATATTTAAAGAAAAGTATGATGAAACCTTGTTATGAATTTTGCAAATAACCATTGGAAAATGCTTAGTAGGATACGTCTCAAGAGTCAATAAAATTCTTCCTTACTCTGTCATCCTAACAATAACAATTCTGTCAAATGGTCTTAATAACAACAAAAAGTTAATTTTTTTTTATCAACTGCCACCCCCCAACCAAAATGAAACATTGTCCTAAATGTTATAAGGTAGAACGATAGAGTATAGAAGACATCACCTGAAACACACTTAAACAAATATAAGAAACAACAAAACACAAATATTATGATATTAATAAAACCAAAAGACACAATTTCTTACAAATTAAGGCTTAAATTGTAGTTGTGATTGTGGCTCACATCTTCCTTTGGTTTTACGTCCAAGAACGACTTAAACTGGGTCGGGGATATGTTTCTCATCCAGTTTTCTTAAAAACTGACAAATAGGGTCTTTTTTCTAGTCAGATTCCCAAGACTATGATGAGCATGTTCTATATTAAAATGGAGCTATAAATCATGAATTGCATGATTCACATCTCCACCAGGATATGTCTCAAGAGTCAATAAAAGATTATCTAAAAACTCTCTATGTTTTGAAATGAAGCCTACATTTTGACAATTTTCACAGGTTTTGCAGAATGCATATGTAACAACCCGGCTTTTCAAGCCCAAAACACAGTAATTTTTTTTTATATATATATATGCATTTAATCCACATGGTGTCGGCAATCAATAGATCTAAATCCTCACATCATCAAAATACAATCCATACAATCAACATTTCATTTCAAAGTGAAACTTACACAAACACGTAATATTAAGGTTGCTTGATTTGAAGTTCATATTAAAAATATATACATAAACATGAGTTTGCAGTCTTATCCTACTAATAGTCATCATAATTTTAAACAAAAAGGATCTAATAAAAGTTATACATTCAGTACATTGATCCATGGAGTTATTGATACTTTAAGTGCAAAATAATGATATAAAACCTTAATAAAAATGCACTTTTAAGTACTAATCATCCACCACTTAATGTGCATATCCAAACTCTTAAGCAATTTCAAAAGGAAAGAAAAAGAAAAAGAAGAAACAAGGAAAAAAATTAGAAAAATAATAAAACTAAAAAGAAAAATAAAATAAAATATATAATTTATATAGTAAATTACCTCCGCAATAACGGTGCCAAAAACTTGACATGACCTAAGGATTGATGTCTTCTCCCAAGTGGAGAAGTGTTGAAGTACTAAATAACTCGGTAAGACCAGGGTCGAACTACAAAGAGGTTAACTATATAACAACAACAACAACAACAACAATAACAACAACAACAATAATAAGTTAAAGAGAATTTTGATATGTGATATTAATGTGAGGATTAAACAATGATTAAAACAAATATCAAGGTTAGAGGATCCACTAATGGTATTTGAAATAAGTATAATATAAACTCTTTTTATTACTTAACTAGGAACCACATAAAAGGAGGTTCCAATTGAATGATTTTTCATTAATAGCTCATTATAAATTATTAACATGATCATATAAGTTATCTTATTTAAGTAACATCAATACTTTTAAATATTGTCAGGAATTTATGATGTTAACTTATGTTAACAACAAATCAAGTTCCTTTCATAACACAGGTGTCGGTTATACCATACAGTTAGCTATAAAGGATTAAGCATTTATTGTACCAAGTGTTATATAACACAAATCTAGATTAACCATTTAACAAGCAAGGTATTAAGAATTAATAAGATAAAAATGATAAGACATCTGAATAACAAACTTTCTTGGTGCAAGTATTGAAGTTCATATTGAGTTTATATTATAAATATCCTAATACCATTAGTGAAACCTTTTCACCTTGACATATTAAACTTAACTAAACATTACGAAGAAGGGAAACATAAATAAACAATATGAGAACATAATTATGTAAGTATGGTAAAGGAAATGAAAGGCATAAACAAGATGTTAATGAAACTATAACATGAAATAAAAATAGAACATTAAAACTACAAAGAAAGAAAGCAAGTAAGGAAATAATCTTGATTTGAAAACCAAGATGTCTAAATATATGGAAAATGCCTCCTTTTATAGGCTAAAATTCAAAACTATTGATTTGATGACTAATTATTGAGTGGGTGAGCACCTCCTGAGTGGGTGAGCACCTCATAACTTGGTGACAACTATTATCTTCTTGAACAAAACAAGAATAATAAGAAGATAATAGTTGTCAGCAAGTTACGAGGTGCTCACCCACTTAATAATTAGTCATCAAATCAATAGTTTTGAATTTTAGCATATAAAAGGAGGCATTTTCCATATATTTAGACATCTTGGTTTTCAAATCAAGATTATTTCCTTACTTGCTCAAAACTATTGATTTGATGACTAATTATTGAGTGGGTGAGCACCTCTTAACTTGGTGACAACTATTATCTTCTTATTATTGTTGTTCTTGAACAAAACATCATTGCTAACGTTAGAATTTGAACATATAGTATTCATGAAAGTTTTGGGAATTTGTCTCATATTTCTAACAAAACAAGAATGAGCTCATTTGAACTTCTAGAACTCAAGATATGGGCTGAACACTGAACAGTGTTTGGGCTGCAGGATAGATTCTGACTTCTCTTTTGGTTCTATAATTTGAACTTGAAAACAACCATTTTGAATCTTACACTCTTCGTGAATGTTTTATGCCTATATCTTAGCTTTCCATTCATATAAACCAAACCTAAATCCATGTTCTACAGCTCTAGTTATGATCCAATAACTGAATGATGTTTCAGTTTGAATTGAATCAACATCTCTTCTTTAAGCTTAGCCCTCTTTTTATCTTTTCACTTTAAATAGTTAAACAAATCAATCAATTCTTTGAATTGTGAGCAAGCGAGATAGTATAAAGCAACAAAGGGGTCGATCCCACGAGGAAGTTTCAAGTCAGATTTTTATGTTGTACGTTATGTAATTAGGGGGATTTGGTTTGTGATTATCTAAGATATGGAAGCAATTAAACTAGCAAACAAAATCAATTAAAACCAAAAATTATCAAGAAAACAAACCTTGGTTGCAAGCACACATCCACCAACGAAAATTAGAACCGATCCTTGAAACAAAAATTGCAGTTTATGTTCTGAAATTTTTATGGATGCAATGAGAATGTATCAAGGTAATGTCAGTCAATGTCCAATCATAGAAGAAGAACCTAATGCAAATACAGCTAGGTTTTTTGATTTATTGAAAGATTCTGACGAACCATTATGGGATGGTTCCATGAACCACAATAAATTATCGATCGTAGCACAGGTATTCACCATCAAGTCAGATCACAACTTGAGTGAGGCCAAGTATGATAAAATTATTGAATGGGTGAGAAGCATTTTACCAAAAAGGAGCAGACTGAAAAAGAACTTCTATGCTGCGAAGTCCATGATGAAACCCCTCGGTTTAGGATACCAGAAAATTAACATGTGCCCTAACTTCTGCATGTTATACTACCTTGAAAATGCTGAGCTGATCGAGTGCATGACATATGGGCATTCCCATTACAAACCCAAAACTGGCAGGGGAATGACTCTAGTAGCATATAAAAAACTTAGATATTTCCCAATCACACTTAGACTGTAGAGGTTATTCATGTCACCAAAGACTACTGAGCACATGACATGGCACCAATCACATGATGCAATTGATAGAGTGATGGTGCATCCTTCTGACGGTGAAGCGTGGAAACACTTTAATAGTGTGCATCCTCACTTTTCAGCTAAATCAAGAAACGTGCGTCTTGGGTTGTGTACAGATGGAATCAACCCATTCAAGTCATTTGTTGCTCCTTATTCTTGTTGGCTAATCATACTCACATTTTATAACTTGCCACCAAGAATGTGTATGAGGTTGTAGTTCATGTTTTTATCTACTATCATAACCGGTCCAAGCAACCCGAGCCAGAATATAGATATTTGTCTTCGACCGTTAATTGATGAATTGATGCATTTGTAGTCCTCCAGGGCTTTGACTTATGATATATCAAGGAAACAAAATTTTGTTATGAGGGCAGCTTTGATGTGGACTATCAATGATTTCCCAGCTTATGGAATGGTTTCTGGTTAGAGCATGCATGGAAAACTAGCTTGTCCATACTGCATGGAAAACAACAAGGCATTCACGCTAACAAACAGAGGTAAGGCTTCTTATTTAGAATGTCACCGTCGTTTCTTGCCATCGAATCACAGGTATAGAAAGAACAAAAATGATTTCTTTATTGGAAGAGTTGAAAAGGATGTTGCACCCCCATATCTTTTTGGTGAAGAATTGCATGATGTTGTATCAGAGTACGATGACATTGTGTTTGGTCTTCAATCAGGTAAGTAGTAGTTTCCTAGTTTTGGTTTGACCCATAATAGGGTAAAGCGAAGTATCTTTAGGGAGCTTATTTATTGGAAGCCCAACCTCCTTCACCATAACCTTGACGTCATGTGATTAGTACTTAAAAGTGCATTTCTATCAAGGTTTTATATCATCATTTTGCACTTGAAGTATCAATAACTCCTTAACTAGAGCATGTTTTAAAATATCATGTCTAATATTATAAAATACCTTTAATTTATGGTAAATATTCATCTTAAATGTAGGCCTATCACATAAATGAAAAGATTGATTGATGAGTTTAACTACTGAAATTGAGAAGACAGATAGGGCTAAGCTTAGAAAAGAGATGCTAGTTCAGTCCAAACTGGAACACTGTTCAGTCATTGGGTCATATTTGGAGCTATAGATCTTGGATTTTAGTTTGGTTTATATGGCTAGAAAGCTAACACATAAGCCTAAAACTTTCATGAAAAGTCCAAGATTTAAAAAGGTCATTTTCAAGTTCAAATTGTAGCAACAACGGAAAAGTCAGAATCTCTCCTGCAGCCCAGACACTGTTTAGTGTTTAGCCCATATCTCGAGTTCTAGAAGTCCAAATGCACCGATTCTTTCTTTGTATTTTGTAATGTTCAAGTTTTATTCTATGTTATAGTTTTTGTAATCTCTTGTTTATGCTTTTCATTTACTTTACCATACTTATATAATTATGTTCTTATCTAGTTTATCTATGTTTCTCTTCTTTATTATGTTTAGCTAAGTTTATTATATCAAGGTGAAAAGGTTTCACTAATGGTGTTAGGATAAGTATAATATAAACTCAATATGGACTTCAATTATTATATCCTAAACAACTTGCTATTAACTTACATGTCTTATCATTTTTATCTTATTAATTCTTAATACCTTGCTTGTTAAATGGTTAATCTAGATTTGTGTTGTATAACACTTGGTACAACAAATGTTTGGCACTTTCATAGCCAACCCATATGGTATAACCTACACATGTACTACGAAAGGAATTTGATTTGTTGTTAACATAAGTTAGCATCATAAATTCCTGACAATATTTAAAAGTTTGGTGTTACTCAAATAAGATAATTAATATAATCATGTTAACAATTTATAACGAGCTATTAATGACAAATCATTGATTGGAACCTCTTTTATCTGTGGTTTCCAGTTGAGTAATAAAAAAAGTTTATATTACATTTATTTTTAATACTATTAGTAGATCCTCTAACCTTGACATTTGTTTTTATCATTATTTAATCCTCACATTAATCTTACATCTCAAAGTCTTCTTTAACTTATTATTATCATCGTCATCATCGTCATCATCATTATTATTGTTATTGTTATTGTTATTGTTATTGTTATTATTTGTAATTTATATAGTTAACCTCCTTGTGGTTCGACCTCAATCTTGCCGGGTTATTTATTACTTCGACACTCCTGCATTTGGGAGAAGACATCAATCTTTTGATTGAGTCATCATGCACATAGAAAAGAACGTGTTTGAGAACACTTTCAACACCGTCATGGATGTGAAGAGGAAGACAAAGGACAACATCAAGGCTAGATTAGATATAGCTTTGTTCTGTAACCATCAAAATATAGAGTTGGTTTATGATGGGTCACAGGTTGCAAAACCAAGAGCAAGCTTTGTGTTAGAGAAAAACACACAACTACTAGTCTATAAATGGCTTAACAGTCTGTGTTTCCCCGATAGACATGCCTCGAACATATCAAGGTAGGTTAATATGGAGGAATGCAAATTGTATGGAATGAAGAGTCATGATTACCACGTGTTTATGCAAACACTCATTCCATTAGCTAATCGTGATTGGTTGCCAAAAGGGATATGAGATGCGCTTACGAAGATTAATCATTTCTTTAGAGATATTGCTCCACTAAGTTGAATGTTGATCACATTGAGAGGCTGGAAACAAATATTGTTGAGACACTATGCAAACTTAAGATGATATTCCCTCCATCATTTTTTGACTCAATAGAGCATCTCCCCATACATCTACCATTCAAGGCAAAAGTTGGAGGACTGGTTCAGTATAGATAGATGTACCCATTAGAATAGTTAGATATTACAATTGCAATGTGCAATGTAATTCATATATAAAAGTATTTTCTTTGTTATTTTTAATTGAAAATATTTGATTAATTTAATGCAGGTGCTTGTTCAATCTAAAACAAAAGGTTAAGAACAAGATGCATGTTAAGGCTTCAATATATAATGCCTATATTATTGAGGAGATCTCAACATTTATCTCTTACTATTTCGAATCTCATCTAAGAACGATAATCAATTGCGTTCCACGGCATGATAATGGTGGTGAAGTGTCTTCCAGTGGAAAATTGTCAATATTCTCCAATCCTGGACGACCCACACCTAAAAATGATATAAGGAGAAGATATTTATCGGAAATAGATTTAAGACATGCACACAATTATGTTCTATTTAACTGTGATGAGCTAAGACCTTTTATTCAGTAAGTATATATATGCACTACTAATTAAACTTTGTTAATAATATACTATTTATATATTGTAATATCATAAACTCATATAATTTGGAACAACCTTGCAAGCAACATCGATAATATTTGTTGTCCAATAACTCACAACTGACCAAATCCTAAATCTTTCAATTACAAGATGAACAATTTACCACCTGGTTTAGAACACATGTAAGTACTATCACAAACTCATTATCACTTACAAAATTACTATAAGCATGTCATTACAAAATTCTTGTTTACTGTTCATTGTTAAGCATTACATTCAAGGTTTATTAAATGGGAAGGAGTGTTGTTAAGTCATTGTCTTCACTAAGCCTGGGCCTTAAAAGAAAAGTTAAGTGCTATAACAAGTATTTTATCAATGGATATGTGTTCCATACTATTGAATACAGTCATGGAAGAAAGACATACAACAACGGCGTTTGTGTTAAGGGATCGACTAGTAGTGAGTTAAAAGTTGTCTACTATAGTAGAATAAAAGAGCTCGTTGAATTGCAATATCATAGCGAGCATAATAGAGTGTTTTTATTCAAATGTTATTGGTATGACACGACCGACAAAGGAATCAAAGTTGATCATCACTATGGTCTGGTTGAAATCAACTTAAAAGTTAGACTCCGCAACGTAAACGATGTCTTTGTTTTCGCAAAGCAATGTCAACAAGTTTATTACATATACACCCCTTCCTTTAGAAAGGATCGATCAAGTGTTGACTAGTTATTCATTATAAAACTAAACCCAGGGGTTGTGTTGAGGTTGTTCAGGATGAAAACGAAGACACAAGTGTGTGAGATGAAGTCTTTCAAGTTAGTGAGTTGGTTGAACCATATCGAGTTGCTCCTTTAATTGACTTGGAAGAAAATTCAAATTTTTGTGTTTTCGATAAAAGTCTTGTAAATGTTGATATAGAGGAGTTGAATGTTGTTTTGAGCTCTAGTGGAAAAGCAAATGTCGATAAAGATGATGATGATATCCATATTAAAGATTGCGCTGAAGGTGATGACTATTCAATTGATGACGAAGAAGTAGAAAGTATAGCAAACTATGGAGCAGAGTTAAACCTAATAAAAAATTTGTTTGCACCAAATAAAATATTTGACAAGAAAAGTTTATAACATTTGATTTCATAGCTGAATTAAGTTGAAATTTTACTAGATAATTTTAAATCCCTAATTATATAGGAGGGTTGGTCGATTGTAGCCAACTAAAATATGAAAAATCCTCAAATTATATTTAGAAGATGTTATTTAATTAAATTTCATTATTTTTCTTTTTATTTTTAGATTTTTAGCTTAGATTCTGATTTTATGTCATTTTCTCTATTTGGCTTAGAATTCTGATTTTTTTTACCTTCTAAAAATTGGTTTTTGATCTCTTCAAAAATTTTAATTATTAGTCTATAGTTTTTTTTTTAATTTATTGAATATATTCTATTGTTTGTATTGCCATAATAATTGAATAATTTGTTGAATTGTAATTATTATTGTTGAGTTTACCCTGTAATTAGTAATTAAATATGCAGGAATAAATTTAATTATTTTCTCTCAATTTTACTCTACCAATGCTACCTCTTCCAGCGTGGTTTCACAATGTAGAGGCAGCGTGCCTTCGCAGCGGAATGAATTCACCCGCAAGTACGAGGCACAATGAAAAGATGACCTTTCAATGTAAGTTTGTTTCATTTTTAGTTTTTTAATTATAACATAATTTATGAACAACTAATCAATATTTCATTAATTTAAGTTATTTTCAAAGTTCACAAATATTGAGGCCACCCGAGTAATATCATCGGCGTTTAAATCGTCGGATTCCATTATTTTAATGGAGTTAGGTATCTAGATATCCTAAATAGATACCTCAAATCAATGCATGGTTTGACAAATTTGAGGTTGGGGTTAATTTCTAATTTCTAGCTTATTTTTTAATAAATTTTTAATATAATTGTAAATAAATTATTATTTTTATTTAAAATTAATTATTTACACACATAACAAATTCAACTGGGACAGTGCGCATGACACTGTTGTGAGGGAAAATACAATATTCTCGCGGCAACTAGATAACATCGAAAACAATACAATATTCTTTCTTAAAAAAATTATGTTTCAAAATCTAATTTCTCGCTATGGAAGTAGGTTACCTGATTTTTGATATAAAGCATAAAAAAGACAAAAATAACCATGAGAGATAATGGTCTCCAAGGCTAGAACGATATGGCAGTTTGGAGGGATTTCAAAGTGCTATACATCCCGATAGATTTATGGCCGCAATATCTTGAGCACGTGACATTTGAATGGTTCACACGATGCTCACAGTTTGGTGCTGACAACCAGAATCGGCCAATTCATGGCTCAGTGACAATGCACACCATCAGATTTGTTCCATTTGATGCACATGTGAAATGGATGGTAAGATTAATTTAAATGAAATATATCATTAAATAATTTGTTGTTACTTAATTAATTTTTTTCCTTACAGGCTACATCTCTTGGGTGTGAGCCGAGCCCAATGGAGCTGTTTGTTGAGACGCACGTGCGGAGTTAAGACCACCAAAAGAGGGTGCAACAGTTTATTGACAACCGCGCTTAACACTTTGTTGGATGCTCTTTCAATCATTTTATTTCGTAAGTTATCATTTTTATTGAATTGAATATGATGATTTCTTTTCTCATTTTCAAGAGACCTATAATAGTCGATTGAGGCAGAGATATGGAGACGATCCTTCAAACCATCTGTATTTCGATCCAAATTTGTGGATGAAGGTAGGATTGTCCAGTGGACCCGATAAAAATTGGGTATACGGACTCTCCAACACTACGGGCTACCTCCAACACTACGGCCGAGAACTTGCGGGCAACCCGTAGTGTCTTAACCATTAGGAGCTCCCAATCAGTATCAAGCACCCAATCTAAAGAGTTCGTGGCCTTGCAGCAACACACGACTCATGTCACCAAGAAATACGACCAACTATCAGTGTATTATGAACAAAACATGGCTCATCTCACCGAGAAATACGAGCAACTCTCAGCAAATTATGAACAGCTTCGCCAAATAATCATGAACATGGTATCACAGAGTGGTGATACATGTGTCCCCCCTTTTTGGCCGTATAACAACTAGCCTCCTCCTCCTCCTCCAGCTTCACCATTATGCTAATTTAATATATATATTTTAAATACATTCAATTTTTAATGAGTATTATTTAACTTTATTTTTTGTTTTTGATATTTAATAAAATATTATTTGCATAATTGGTTTTTGTACTATTAATTTATATAACCTTATATTATTTACTCTAAATAATTAAAAAAAAAAAAATTTAAAAATACCCACCGAGGGATTTACAAACGAAATGTATCCGTCAACATTTGATAGAGAGCGGGAAATGTCGCCATCATCGATGAATTTACAAACGAATAACATTCTTCAGCATCTCACAGTAGCTTGGTGCAAATGCCATAATCACCGATGAATTTATAAACAAATAAAGTATGTCGGCATTTCACAGAGAGTGGTGGAAATGCCACCCTCATCAAAAAATTTACAGACGGATACCATCTATCGGTATTTCACCAGGAGATGAAAAATATTTACTAGATATGCCAATATCACCGACAGAATAAATCTGTTGCTATATTTCCAGCGAGAATTTTTTTTTTGCACGCAATTTTCGTCTGTAAAACAATCAGTAATAATGTTTTTACCAACAGACTTAGTGATGAAATGTGGTATTACCGACAAATGGTATACCGATAGACATTTCCCATTGACTATTTAGTTGGTAAACAAATTACCGATGAACTCTGAATCTCATATCGACAACATATGTCTGTTGGTAAAACTATGAAATTTTGTAGTGATAATAATGCCACATGTAACCAATCGATTTTCTACAGGATATATTAAACAAACAATCTCTCACCTGCACTAAAGTCAATCACTCATGTATCTAATACCATATTGCTCTATATAGCATTAATGCTTTTGCATGGATAGTGACTTAGTAAGAGGATCTACTAAATTCTCTTTGGTGGGTACTCACTCTATCTTTACATCTTTTATTTCATTGATTTAGCTTTACTTGTTTGGATCATTAATGAGACCTTAGTTCCTTTGCTTATGCAATGGCTCCATTGTTATCATAGTGCAGGGCCACTAGATCAACAATGCTAGGAACCAACCTAGTTCATTGATAAACATTTCAATCCAAACAATCTCTTTGTTTCCTTAAACGTGCAGGTGTACTCTTATTCAGTTGTAGAATTAGTTGTGCTTTCTTATTTAGAAATCTTCCAACTCAGAGCACTACCATTTAGAGTAAAACATATATTGACTAGTATTTACTATTTTTCCAACATTTCATTGAAAACAAATCTTAATTCAATCAATTTTGAACTTTTAGTTTATCTTCATCATTGATGGATCCTATAGCCAAGTATAGGATAGAACTTCCATCATATCTCTCTTATTCTGTGTCTTAGAACACATGAACTTGGAGGGAGTCGTTCCATGCAAAATAGATAAGAATTAAATTTTAGATTCTTTCTTTCTAAATTATTTTAGCATCTAGTCTATATGTATGAATTGAAACAATTTAAGCAACCTTCTAGATCTATTTTTATAAATCTCTATATCCAATATTTGTTGCTTTTCTTAATTTTTTATAGAGAAATTCTTGGACAACTAAAACCTTACTAATTAAAGAAAAGATATGTCGTTTTTAAATATATCATCTATATATAATATTAGGAAAAAGATATCATTCCCACTAACCTTTTGTAAATACAAGGTTTATCCATATTTTTTATTAAATCAAATCAGTTGATTATACCATCAAAATTGAATATTCCTACTCCTTAAAGCTTGCATAGTACATTTATGTATTGCCTTTCATGTTAGTCTTGCTCTTAAAAACTCACTTAGATCCATTAGGTTTTATCCCTTCAGGTGTGTCAACCAAGTTCCAAACTTGATTAATATATGAAGTCCATAGCTTCAAATCATTTCTTGGAATAAATATAATACATCTAAGTAATTGGTAGGCTTATTAATTATAAGCAACATGTCATTCACAATTTTTATAAGAGGTTTTATATCATTAATGCATGACATGTCCTACCAAATTTATAGAGATTTTGTGTTTCTTAAGGTTCAAGCTAAACATTCAATGTTTTAGCGTTACAAATATATTTTATTTGGATGAAGTGTTCTAAGAAGTGTAAATAATCATATTCTCTTTTAGATAATCCTTGAAATATTTGGTCAAATATTAACCACATCGATTCAATCGAAGTTTTTTAATACTTATTCCAATCTATATTTCAATTTTATTACAATTTATATTAAGCATGTACATTTTAAATTTAGGTATATACAAACCATTAATATAATTACCCGATCCATAAAAACATCATTATTATAAAAGAACAACATTTGTCCTTAATAATAATTTAAATCTATTTAATACTAGATAAAATGAAAGTGATGTCTTAAAACATTAGAACAAAATGACAATTATAAAGTTATAGTATCAACCTATTAGACAAAACAAAATAACTAGTTCTTACAACTAATGCAACAACCCTTGCTTCATTAGTGAGTCGTAAGTCCATTTTTCTTTAAACTAATCTTTTACTTTTTTTTAGTTCCCGCATGCTATTGCAATGTGAAAACCATATTCGATTGCAAGGTTGCAAAGTAAGATAGTTTTAAATTATAAACATACATGAAGTAAAAGCTTCATTAAGCTTTTTTACCTTCAATGTTGCAAGGTTTTCCTTGTAATTCCTCCTCTAATGTCCTTCCTTGCCACTATGAAGATAAGTGCCCTTCTCTTTCTTGATACCCCCATTAGGTTTGTTTGCTTTAGAGATAACACCTTTATTTTTCTTAACCTTATTTTTGGACATTGTAGAAGACTGAACTAGAAGAACTTGGCCTCTTTTTTTTTCTTATTAAGGCCCCTTCAGTAGTCTTAAACATATTACACAATTATGAAAATATACTATCCAACTTGTTCATGTGATAGTTCTTAATAAATTGGAAAAAGCTTTGGGGTAATGACTGTAAGATCAAGTCAATACTTAACTCATGGTCCATTGGTCTAATTTCTTAATATAACCAATCATTTTTAAAACATGGGTGCTCATTGAAGAACCCTCTGTCATCTTGCAGAGAAATAATTCCTTAGAGGTCTTATAACTCTTTATCCTACATGCCTTATCAAATCAAATTCTAAGTGCTTCAACGAGCATGTGTTCTTAATAAGAACCAAGTTTGGTTCACCTATTGTTCTCCAATTCTCTGAAAACTAGAAAACATCAAAAATATTGTTTTTTAAATTCTCCAATATTTCAATAAGAGCCATGTTTGGTTCACCTATTTTTTTATGTTCATTTCTTCTATTATTTTTAAGGTAAACAAATCCTTGTTTATTGTTTTAAAAAAATTGTATAGAAACTAAAAAACTATTCACAACTCAAAGATGAAAAATTGTTTTTACATTATTTTTTGTCTATTAGAAATCTGTTTTAAAAACATGGTTAATGGTAGGGGTGTTCAAAATAACCGATTAACCGAGAAAACCGAAAAAAAATTAACCAAAAAAACCGAACCAAAATGAAAAACCGATTAAACCGATTGTCAAAACCATAAATTTTAACAGGTTCGGTTTGGTTTCGGTTTTGAACCAGAAACCGGCTCAAACCGAACCAGACCCACTAAAAGCCAAAAGTTACACAAATATTTGAGGTATAAATACTTAAAATGTAACCTAACCCTAAAAGTTAATATAACCTTTCTACCTCTCACAACAAGCAGCTACCTGCCCCAGAAAAATTCTCAATCTTCCTCTCAATTAATTCCCAAATCTTCCTTCTCAGTTTCCCAATCTTCCTTTCCAGTGAGTGGGTTGATGAACGAGCTTTCAATGCGAAGGTCACAGTTTTCAACATTACATACACATCCAACAGTAATCTTCAACAAAAACATAGTAAAAATGTAACAACCCGGCTTTCCAAGCCCAAAACACAGTAAATTTTTTTTTAATATATATATATGCATTCAATCCACATGGTGCCGGCAATCAATGGATCTAAATCCTCACATCATCAAAATACAATCCATACAATCAACATTTCATTTCAAAGTGAAACTTACACAAACACGTAATATTAAGGTTGCTTGATTTGAAGTTCATATTAAAAATATATACATAGTCATGAGTTTGCAGTCTTTCCTACTAATAGTCATCACAATTTTAAACAAAAAGGATCTAATAAAAGTTATACATTCAGTACATTGATCCTTACAAAATACATTGTGATTTAAAATACATCTACATAATTCCTTGCAAAAGTAGGTTCCCGTGTATCGGGTTTCCTAAGCATCTTGTTGGTGTGAAGTCCCTGCAGAAGTACAAACATTTAAGAGAATGCAAATACTTAATAATAATAAGAATGGTAACTAACAGTTTGGCAATCAGGTAAAGCATTAACAATTATAATTTCTTCATGTATTTGTTATAACAACAAGTAGTGCATATAGATACACAAGTTTTCGGATGCCATTCGCCAAAACTAGTCTTTCATTTGTGTCAACCATCCATCCGGATTCCATGATGAAAGTTGTGTCGCTGCCGATCCCAAAATCGGCAGCAGAAACTACATTGCTGCCGATCAAGGAATCGGCAGCGAAAACTGTCGCTGCCGATCCAGAATCGGCAGCGGAATCTGCATCGCTGCCGATTTCTGTATCGGCAGCGAAATCTGCGTCGCTGCCGAAAACTACGTCGCTGCCGATTTCTGTATCGGCAGCGAAAACTGGGTCGCTGCCGATTTCTGTATCGGCAGTGAATACAGTGTCGCTGCCGATCCAGAATCGGCAGCGACACTGCGTCGCTGTCGATTTCTGCATCGGTAGCGGAGTCCCTCTTTTATCCCGGCCATCCATCCGTTTGGATGCCATTAGCCGAAGCTAATCAGTCCTTCATCCCGGCCATCCATTCGGTCGCCATTAGCCAAAGCTAATCATTCTTTGTCCCGGCCATCCGTTTGGATGCCATTAGCCGAAGCTAATCAATCCTTCATCTCGGCCATCCATTTGGACGCCATTACCCGAAGCTAATCAATCTTTCATCCCGGCCATCCATTCGGACGCCATTAGCCAAAGCTAATCATTCTTTGTCTCGGCCATCCGCTTGGATGCCATTAGCCGAAGCTAATCACTCTTTTGTCCCGGCCATCCATTCGGATGCCATTAGCCGAAGCTAATCAATCTTTAATCAACATTTAAGCGTTCAACAATCTAATATTGGTTCTAACAATATGATAGTACTCAAATTAAAATATTTCAAGATTCAACGTAAGAAAAAGGAAGGTGCAAGTCACCTACCTGCTCCACCTGTGGGTCGCTCCTGACTTGATGATGGTCCAATCCCGACCGCACCACCTAAGACATCAATGGTCACAAATCAGCACAGTTGTATTTATTTTATTTTTTAATCATATTCATCATCACACTTATTTCAAGAGTTCATATTCAAGTGTTCCATATTTTACACCAACATATCATGAAATTGTTACTAGCATTTAAATCATTCCTGCCTAGGAGGTTTATCGTAGGAATCGGCAGCGAGAACTGGTTCGCTGCGGGCTGCCCAATTCAGCAGCGAGAACTGGTTCGCTGCAGGCTGCCAGTTCGGCAGCGACAACTGTTTCGCTGCTGGCAGTCCGTTCGACAGCAAAAACTGCATCGCTGTTGGTGCCACAGTTTCGCTGGACATCGCACAACTCGGCAGCGAATATCAATTCGCTGCAGGAAGTTCAGTTTCAGCAGCGAAACAGAATTTCGCTGCACAACACACAATTCGGCAGCGAATATCAATTCGCTGCAGGAGGTTCAGTTGCGGCAGCGAAATAGAATTTCGCTGCACAATACACAAATCGGCAGCGAATATCGATTCGCTGCAGGAGGTTCGGTTTCGGCAGCGAAACAGAATTTCGCTGCAGGAGGTTCAGTTGCGGCAGCGAAACAGAATTTCACTGCGCAATACACAAATCAGCAGCGAATATCAATTCGCTGCAAGAGGTTCGGTTTCGGCAGCGAAACAGAATTTCGCTGCGCAACACACAAATCGGCAGTGAATATCAATTCGCTGCAGGAGGTTCAGTTTCGGTAGCGAAACAGAATTTCGCTGCTCAACACACAATTCGCAGCGAATTCAATGGTTCAGTCGCAGCAGCGAAACAGAATTTCGCTGCACAATACACAAATCGGCAGCGAATATCGATTCACTGCAGGAGGTTCGGTTTCGGCAGCGAAACAGAATGTCGCTGCAGGAGGTTCAGTTGCGGCAGCGAAACAGAATTTCGCTGCGCAATACACAAATCGGCAGCGAATATCGATTCACTGCAGGAGGTTCGGTTTCGGCAGCGAAACAGAATTTCGCTGCGCAACACACAAATCGGAACCATCAATTTCAGTACATAGTTCTTCAACAAAAATTTCAGCAACAACATCACAGCAGAACACATTAAATTTCAGTAACAACATCACAGCAAAACACATTAATTGCAGCAACAATCATCACAGCAAAACCCATTAATTTCAGCAACAATCATCACAGCAGAACATATTAATTCCAGCAGCAACATCACAGCAGAACACATTGATTTCAGCAACAATCATCACAGAAAAATACATTAATTCCAGCAGCAGCAGCATACCCCATAGTTAAAGCCAGCCTTCTACCATAATTGTTAGATGTTCTGAAAACTTCTGTTTGCTAGTTCTCCTAGTTAATTTCAGTTTCCCTCATAGCTAGCTTAGGTCTTAGATCAAACATTTTTCATACATGACCCATACTGAATAACATGACACTATTCTTTTATCTTCAGCTGCTGGTTCTCCTCCTTCTTCTTCCTCTCACGTTTTCCAGCTCTCTTTTTCCTCTCCTCTATGCAGCTGCCCACTCCTCTCTCAAGATCTCATCTTTCCCTCACAAGCTCACAAGGTAATCTCTACTAGTTTGATTCACGTTTCTGTTGTGAAAGGGGAAGGGAAGAATGCATGCAGCTGCTGGTTTAGGAAGAAGATGGGTCATTCTCTCTCCCCTCTTTGTATTTATACTACCCATCAAATGAAATGGGTTGTTTGGGGGTTGGTTTAGGTGTATCCTTATCCTTGTTTGGTTTATCTAAAACCAGTTTTACCCCTCCCTCCCAGCTCTGCGTCACTGCTGATTGAGAAATTGGCAGCGAAAACTGCATCGCTGCCGAATTCTGCATCGGTAGCGAAAATAGCGAAAACTGCGTCGCTGCCGAATCCAGAATCGGCAGCAAAATCTGCGTCGCTGCCAAATCTAGAATCGGCAGCGAAAACTGCGTCGCTGCCGATTTCTGCATCGGCAGCGAAAACTGCATTCATCATCTCTTTCTCTCTCTCTCTCTAAATATATATATTTTCGTTTGGGTGTTTACAAAAAAAAATAGGAGTTAACAATTGTTTCTCTCCCTTGCTTCTGTATATTTATAAGCCTTTGTAACTTAAAAATTTATAGTAGCTTGTACTTGCTATATACAATCCATAGGAGAAGAACAAAGCTACGACAATATCTTTGTGCATCTTTCTCACTTGTATCTTTTTCTTGTTCTTATCTTTCCTTCCTTTTCATTCTTAGCTGTCTTTCTTGTGGTAACTATTCATGGTAATGGCTGAGATCGATGGGACTAATGACAATGGAAACCATGGTTGTAAAATCTATCTTCTTTTTGTGCATGGGATTAGGTTTTTCGATTTTTTTGCCAAAAAAACCGGATTTAAATGAACTGGTCTAGTTCGGTTTGAACCGGTTTTTGGTCCAATTCAGTTAATATTTCACAAAACTAATATAATTTGGTTCGGGTGGTTTTGTAAGTCTAAACCGATCGAACCGAACCGTGAACACCCCTAGTTAATGGGAACATTTAAAGACCAAATTAAAAGTTGAGTGGCACGACCAAAAGATTGATGTCTTCTTCCAAGTGTAAGAGTGTCGAAGTAATAAATAACCCGGCAAGACTGGGGTTGAACCATAGGGAGGTTAACTATATAAATTATAGACAACAATAATACAACAACAATAATAAAGAAGAAGAAGAAGTTGATGAGAACTTTGAGATGAAAGATTAATGTAAGGATTAAACAATTATAAAAACAAATGTCAAGGTTAGAGGATCCACTAATGATATTTCAAATAAGTATATTATAAACTCTTATTATTCAACTGGAAACCACACACAAAGGAGGATCTAATTGGATGATTTGTCATTAATAGCTTATTGTAAATTGTTAACATGATCATATTAATTATTTTATTTAAGTAACACTAAACTTTGAAATATTGTCAGGAATTCATGATGCTAACTTATGTTAATAACAAATCAAGTAACACCATATAGTTGGGCTATGAGAGTGCCAAGCATTTGTTGTACCAAGTGCTATACAACACAAATCTAGATTAACCATTTAATAAGCAAGGTATTAAGAATTAGTAAGATAAAAAAAATAAGACATGTTAATATTAAACATTAAGTTCTATGTTGAGTTTACACTATACTTATTCTTACACCATTAGTATAACCTTTTCACCTTGACATAATAAACTTCGCTAAACATAATGAAGAAGAGAAACATAAAGAAACAAAATAAGAACATAAATAACATACAAGTTAACTTAGTAAAGGAAAGGAAATGAAAAGCATAAACAAGATATTAATGAAAGAAAAACTTACGAATTACAAAAAAAATATAAAGAGAAAAATAAAGAGCATGATCTTGATCTAAACAACCAAGATGCCTAAATGCATGGCAAATGCCTTCTTTTATAGGCCAAAATTTAGAACTATTGATTTGATGACTAATTGTTGAGTGGGTGGCCAACTCTTGACTCGGTGAAAATCCTTATCTTCTTGTCTAAATAAAATGTCATTGCTAACATCAGAATTGGAACCACCTGTACTCATGAAAGTTATAGGAAATTATCTTATCTTTCCAGGAAAAACAATTGAGGTTATTTGGACTTCTAGAACTTGAAATATGACCCAATTACCAAACAGTATTCCAGTTTAGACTGCACCAATATCTCTTTTCTAGTTTGGCCCTCTCTTTGTCCTTTCAATTTCAATACTTAAACTCATCAATCAATCCTTTTATTTTTGTGATAGGCCTGCATTTAAGATGAACATTTACCATAAATTAAAGGTATCTTATATTATTAGGTATGTTATTATAAAACATGCTTTAGTTAAGAAGTTATTGATATTTCAAGTGCAAAATGATGATATAAAACCTTGATAAAAATGTACTTTTAAGTACTAATCATTGAGACCACTCATTTTTAGGATTAAGACTTTCCTGAAAATTCAAAAATACTTTAACATGAAATATTAATTTGATAAAAATAAATTATAGGTAAATAAACAATTGATCTCAAAGAACCCTTAGTTAACATATTTTGTAAATCCAAAAACCTTCAATCTCACTTTAAGAGATTACATGATTCTCTTCTAACTTATATGAAAGAAAGTTGAAGTGTTAATATTGAGCTTGTATGGCACCAAAGTTTATATGGAGAAGAAGGCCTATGCTAAGTAGGTTTTAGGCTTAAGCCACACACATTAGGCATGAGCTCAAGCAGAGGTCCTGAACTTCAGGTCTCGGGTCCGAGTTTTTTATTTGGGTTTGCTATAAAATAATTTGTAGGCCTTTAAAATTCTTTTTGTCTAACCCATGTATAAGTTTTAGGCCCTTAAAGATTATTTATTGTTCAGCACATGAATCAACAGTCTAAAAAGTTTTTTTCTTTAACCTAAACATTTTTCTTATTAAAACAAACAAGGGTTGGATTTCAAAGCCAAAAAATTGTCAAGTTAATATTATTTTATGACGGGTAATTAAAGAATAGAGGTTGAGGAAAGATTGTTTTACACATATTATTCAACTCTTCTTCACCTTAGTTTTCCACAATAATTTCCTTTCTTTTTCATAATACCATCCTCTGTTTTTTCTTATACTCCAAAGCATGGATTCTGTTATATTGTAGAGAGATTTAAAGTTATATTTTCTGGGGTTCGTAGACCATGTTTTATAGCACAACTAATCAAGGTGGTGTTATTAAAATTTTAGAAAACTAGTTATAATTATTTCTTTTACACTAAGAGATGAACAATAAAATCTAAATGATCATTAACAACAACATATCTTCATCTAAATCAAATTCTAAGTGACTCAACAAGCAAATGTTCTTAACAATTAGTTTAAATTTTATTTATGTAATTTTGTTCAAGCATTTTTGTTGTGCTCTAAGGTTTTAATTTGATTCTATAATTTTAGAATTTACATGCAATTCTCCTATGGTTAAATTAACTAATTTGAATTGACAATATATTTTTTTATTCAAATCATTGGTTTTTCAACAAAATTATTTTTATTAATAAATGTATTTTTTATTTATTTAACAATGAAAATATATTTGGATCAAATTATTATTTTTTTATTTTAAATGATCTTAAAAATAGATCAAGTGTAAACATGAAATTTTAATAATTATATAATTTGTCATTGCAGTAGAAATTAACAAATTAACGAAAACAACAATGACAATGCTTGATTCAACAAATATTAAAAGTGTTATTAATTAGGATACATATTGAATAATAATGATGTCTTGGTAGTGGAAGCTCTAGGAAAGGTAGTACATGGAATTTGGCAACTTGAACGTTCTTTTTGCAGCAGGGAGACCCTCCACACTACTCCACTGATCTCCTGTGATTCCCCAGATGCGATACCCTTCTTTTATCAATCTTTGCCTTGCCTCGGATTTGTATTGTTGCACTTTCATGAGATCATCCTCAAGGCCCCTGTAATTATTATAAAGTGAAACCAAGAAGAAGAAAATGGTGTGAGAGAGAGAAGAGAGAGAGAGAGAGCATGTACCTTAATATGAGACTACACCATCCATGATATCCAACATTGATAAGATTATCGACAGTGGCTGATCTAAGGGTTTCACTTCTGGAAGAAATAAGAAAGATTTTGACCCCTTTGTCTTTGATCTCATGGAAGAGCTTGAGTGTATGGTCCAGAGCTGGTGCCTTGCCTTGTTTCATCCATGCTTCCAATAAGGTTGCATTGAGCTTCTCTCCCCTGGTTTTATTCCCATTTCACAACCCAAATTTCAGTGATTAATTAATTACTGATTGATCATAGCAATAATGCGATTGTACATTTCGGTTTTGTTTTAGAAATTAAACATCAGCCCCATTTGGAAAAGGATGATGTGTGTGATCTGAACCCAGAAATGGGAGGAAGAACCAAGATCACATCAGATCTATATATTCTGACGAGCCCTACCAAAATTTGAAAATGATGACTACGACAAGTGAAAATGTGCTACCATATTAACAAACAAAGGAATATATGATCCAGTGTAAACTTAAACAACTTACCCAAAACCATGTTTCTTGAAGTAGGGTATGGTGGACAAAAGAGT
Source organism: Populus alba (assembly GCF_005239225.2). Taxonomy (NCBI): domain Eukaryota; kingdom Viridiplantae; phylum Streptophyta; class Magnoliopsida; order Malpighiales; family Salicaceae; genus Populus; species Populus alba. Next base: position 22,119,066 of record NC_133297.1, on the reverse strand, counting down.
GTCATCAACATCAAAAATCCAAGCATCTTTACCATCACCTTCCAAACTACAGCAGCTGCTTAGGTAAAGCCTGGCTTCCTCGATTGCTCTCTCGGAGTCTGCTGTATACTGAGACGATTTCATGTAATGTTTGGTGAAATCTACACATTCTTGTGGCACTACCTCAAACCCCTTGATGTTGTTTAGCTCAACATTGATCCTCCAACTCTCACAATAACTCTTCAAGAAAGAGGCAGCCCCGTTTGTCACTTTTTTGTTCAAAATATTCCAATCTGCAGCTGCTAAGCCGATGTAGAGGCTTGTCAAAGCTAGCATGAACACCAAATTTCTTGCCATTTCCTGCACGGAGAAGACCGGGGGGTGATTGAATTTGGACTGTGAGAAGCAAGCTGATAATGAGGGATTTTAAAGGGTCACGTGGGCTGTGGGGTATGTGTGACCTGTTGTATATGGATAAGTGGATTGGTGGGTTAATTAATATATGGATAAGTGGACTAATTAATACAGGGACACATGACAGATGACAAAAATACAAAATCTTTCTATATGTTTGGTATAAAATCGCAAAACAGTTCGGGTTTAGTGGTTTTATTTGAGATTTTACGTTTAATAACTGGTTATAGATAGAAAATGTAATATGAAATAAGTTGTATAGTGTGATTTTGAATGTGATTTAAAGGTTTTTAATGAGTTCTTCTAAAGTTTGTGCATGACTTAGAATTAATATTTATTTGTGTTAATAAACTAGGCGTGTAGAATTTTATTAAGGGTTCATGTGCCCAAACAAATTCTTATGGAAGAGATCCATATAAGTGCCCCGATAGGGTTCGCTTATCCTAGAAGATGGATGAGTTTTTCCATAATTCGTGTATTATGGTAAAAAATACTTCCAATTAAAATTGATGAATATTTAGAATAGCTCTGAGAATTTTTTGGTCAACTCTTAATATTTAAATACCAGCCTCACTTATAGGTCCATCATTTATACTAGAACGTTAACAATTAATTCTCATGAATTAAAATTTTTATAATTATTAGAATGTTGACTAAATTCTCATAGATTCAATAAATTAATTGTTAAATTCAAAATACATGCTTAAGAAAATAAAACATACCATGTATTTTATTTTTAACAATATATGATTTAAAAAAAAATTTGAGAGACTTGCCTTATGCAACATGCAAAAAAAATATTTTTTAGTATTTTTGTAAGACCACATTTGGCCAAAGAAAAAATCCTTGAAATGAAAAACTACTCAAAAGGTATTTGCCAAACACACTCTTAAATCAAATAAACCTTAAAAAATAACAGCAAACCAAACAGTGCTTAAAGATTGATGGATTTACCTAATCGTGTTGACTCGACTAGATTGACCCGACTAGGTTGCCCCATTTGGTGATTTAGTAAAAAACCATTTGTTGATAGTTAAAGACGAAAAATAGAATGATTTGATTGAGGAAAAATGAAAAGCAAAACTGCATAGATCTTACAATGAGAAGTTAAGTGGATAACTTAGTGTATGAGAGCAACAAATTGTCTGATGAGTTGTGGAGAAAGACAATGAGTGCTTTTTATTGGGATAATTGGATATGTCCATTACACGTTCGCTTTGGTTGCAAGCCAACTTGGGGATATACAACATATGCTATAGAAGGCCAAACTATCATAATTCTCTGAGTTATTCAAAGATCAGTATGCTTTGGGAGTCGTGGAAAGCATCAAACAAGATTGGAAGCTTTTGGTATTGATCAAGAAGAAATCAGATGGTTTGAGAGATCCAATTACTAGTGAAAAATACTTAATGTGGAGAATTCTATCATTGTTGACTATCCCGATGAATCTACGATTTGAAGCCGAAACTTCACAAGCCACTAAACTAAATATGAGAAAGAAGATTAACAACAAGGAAGAGTTGAGAGAACAATTGGAAAAGCTTCAAGTAGAAATGGACAATAGTAAAGTTCTTAGGATCTCCCTCGAGGAACAACTCTTCACTGAAGAGAAACTAAGGAAGTTTGTGGAGCAATAGTTGATGGAAAAAGACAAAAAGGTCATGTCTTTAGAGAAGAGTCTAAAAGAAAAAAAAAAAAGGTAGCTAGAAACTAAGCTAAGAAAGCATAAGGAGAATTAGGAGCAGGTTCGATGCAAATCAATACTGAATTAGAGACATTGAAAGTTAATTTCAATGATTGCCAAGAAAGGACTAATATGTCTTTAAGGATCTAAGTGACACGACCAAAAGCTTGATGTCTTCTTTCAAGTGTAGGAGTATCGAAGTAATAAATAACTCGGCATGACTAGGGTCGAACCACATAGAGGTTAACTATATAAATTATATATAACAACAACAACAATAACAATAATAATAATTAGTAATAGCAATAATAATAATAATAATAATAATAGTAATAGTAATAGTAATAGTAATAGTAATACTAATACTAATACTAATACTAATAATAACAATAATAGTAATAATAGTAATAGTAATAATAAAGAGAGCTTTGAGATGTAAGATTGATGTAAGGATTAAATAATAATAAAAACAAATCTCAAGGTTAGAGGATCCACTAATGATACTTCAAACAAGTATAATATAAACTCTTATTACTCAATTGGAAATCACACATAAAGGAGATTTCAATCAGATTATAAATTGTTAACATGATTATATTAGTTATCTTATTCAAATAATGCTAATACTTGTAAATGTTGTTAGGCATTCATGATTATAACTTATGTTAACAACAAATCAAGTTCCTTTCATAGCTCAAGTGTCGGTTATACCATACAATATGGGCTATGAAAGTGTCAAATATTTGTTGTACCAAGTATTATACAACATAAATCTAGATTAACTATTTAACAAGCAAAGTATTAAAAGTAAACATGATAACAAATATAAAACATGTTAGTATCCAACATTAAGGTCCATGTTAAATTTATATTATACTTATTCTTACACCATTAGTGTACCATTTTCACCTTGACATAATTAACTTAGCTAAATGTAATAAAAGAAAGAAACATAAATGAACAAGATAAGAACATAAATGAGAAAGAAGTTAACTAAGTAAAGGAAAGGAAATGAAATGCATAAACTTGATATTAATGAGAGCAAAACATAAGCAATACAAAGAGAGAAAGCAAGAGCATGATCTTGATCTGGAAACCAAGATGCCTCCATACATGGTAAATGCCTCCTTTTATAGGCCAAAATTTGGAACTATTGATTTGTTGACTAATTGATGAGTGGGTGGCCACATCTTGACTTGGTGATAATCCTTATCTTATTGTCTGAACAAGACATCATTTGCTAACATCATAATTTGAACAGAATCCTCATGAAAGTTCTAGAAAATTATCTTAGCTTTCCAACAAAAAATAGATGAGGTCATTTGGACTTTTAGAACTCGAGATATGGGTTGAACACTAAATAGTGTCTGGGCTGCAGGATAGATTCAGACTTCTTTATTGTTCCTACAATTTGGACTTGAAAACAACATTTTTAAATCTTGGGCTCCGCATGAAAGTTGTATTTGGATTACTTCAACATCATCTTTGACATGAATTACTTGAAGAAAGCAAAGGTTGCTCTAATGTCATTCCTCGATGGTGTTATGATTGCTAATGAGATATGTTCTTGTTTTGTTCCTTGTTGAAAAAATTCAGTGGCAAGCAGTAGTAGGGAGGGAAAAACATGGTTTCAACCATTATTATTAATAAAAAATTAAGGAAGGATGGGGTGTTTTTTCTTGCAATAGTAGCATATGAGAAACCATGTTAGTGTATTAAGGTGTTAAATGTTGTTACATAGATGCTTATTGTTAGTGTGGACCATCTCATTAAAATCAATAGTTTCAATATAATTATTAGTTATTTATGTCAACAAAATAGTTGCCAATATTTTATGTAATTATAATGTAAATAACTTTCTATAATTAGATCAATATTATATTTAATATAAGTTGATTTTAAGGATTGTAAATCAAAATTATTTCTATTTAATGAAAAAGGACTCTCATAGGTAAGAGTAATTTAGCCAATTTGGCATGGTGTCAAAGCTTCACTTTTGAATCTGCATATCTTGTTTTAGTTTTTTCTTTGGTTTTCTTGACGGTGTAATCAGTCTTAGATACATAAGAATCTTAGGTCTTGAATTTTCTTTGATTCTTAGTTGTATTTTCTGGTTTTGTTGTGTTTGTTTAGAACATACATCAAACAATTTTGAATTGCTTGGTGTTCAATTCATTGGAAAAAAATTATTCAACATAGGAACTTCAGTTTCAAGTATTTGTCATGGGGAAATAATTGTGGGGTTATGTGGATGATAGTGATCCATGTCCCAATGATTCTACAAAATTGCTTCAATGGAATGCCTTAGATGCTTGGGTAATGTTCTAGATTTTAGGTTCTATTAAACCACTTATTGTACTTAATCTAAGGCCATATAAACATCACAAGTTATTTAGGGGTACTTAAAAAAGGTTTACTATCAAGAAAACAATGCTAGATGTTTTCAATTAAAAAATGATATTTCTAATTATTCTCAAGGCATCCTTTCCATTTAGGATTAATACTTTGGCTTTTAGAATTTTCAGGCAGAATATATTGATATTATTTATGCCAAAATGCCTATTGAATCTCTCTTCGTTATTTAACAAGTTCAAGACCAAAGCAAGCGCGATCAATTTTTAATGAAACTATGATATGAAACCATGTTAGAATATACATAAGAATTTGGAAGTAATGTTGTTGAAGGGAATTTACAATAGAAAGAGGTTGTTGTATAACAACACTTTCTCCACTACCAACCAAGGCAACTTGTAACATTCTTGTTAGCTAAATCAATTTATCTTCCTCATAAGAGAAAAATGGGACATTTTTTTTTTAACTTATATAGGATTCTCCAAAATTTCTAATGAAATTTCAGCAGAATCTTCCCTATACCAGAAGATCCCAAGTTATTGATCATCATCCTGTACACGTCTTATACTCGCATCTTAATCATGTCACAATCACAATGAGTCTAACTCAATAATATATTCAATAACATAAATATAACATTTTATCTACTCAATTTCTTTCACATTTAACATACATAATTTAACAAATAAGATAAGCATACAAACATTTGAATTCCAAATATAAAATAATACAATCCAGTATTCCAAAAAAACAAAAAACAAGGATGACACTATTATGTTCCAAGTTATATGGTTACTTAATAACAAAATACACATGTAATCCTTACATTCCTAATTCATGCAAAAGAAAAGTAGAGGACCTAAATATTACTCCTTACATGAATGGGAAGGACCAGGAATTCATAATTTTCAGAATAAATAAACTAAGAATATAATAGAATAGAAAAGGGAAATTTAAATAATATATGTGTATATATTTAATTATATACTAATCTTTGCACAACAATAGCTCATTAAATCATTATTTTGTCTTCCATGAATATGTCTCTATTTATCCTTATGGGAATCACTCATTATTTTTTTTTATTTTATAAACATCTAAAATTTCATCAGGAGCACATCACCATGCCACATCTTCCTAATCGTTGCCGACACTAATAACTCACATTAGTATCTTTAGTCTTCCCAATCCAGGAAGATTGTTGCCGACACTAATAATTCACATTGGTATCCTTAGTCTCCCATTCCAGGATCGGCTAATCAAGTTTGTGGGAATGCTGACACCAACGTAACCCATTGATGTCATTAACTATTTATGAATTGAAATAGTTAATCAATGTTCTATATTATCTTAGAATATCCTCGGGTGTGTTGATGTCAAGAATTCTTGACATCATTAGCTTTAACCTCAGAAAAGCTAATCAAGTTCCATGAGTTTGCCGATACCAATATCAACTGCCGATATCATTAACTATTCTTAGCCCCAATAGTTAATTAAGTTTAATATTTCTCCTTCTCCGTGTTGGTCATGCCGATGTTAGCCAACCTGGCTAACATCATTAGCCTTCTGTATTTGGGATCGGGAAATCAAATCCAAAGGATGATTATCCATGAAAACTCATTATTTCCATCTATTTTGTTCGAAGAGACTCTTAAATCAAATCTGGTCTTTCAGTTTTCATTCATGTCATTTCATCTTCTCTCTTTTTGATCTCATCCATAGACACAAGATTTATAATCTCAATAAATAACTAGAATCATTATTAACTAAGGAAGATATAAGTGTAGAATACCTACCTGTTGTAGACACTTGACTCGCATTTCCCTGATGTTGTTGCACTCCTCTCACAGTTCCTCTTAAATCCACAAATATTCATCATTATTTCATATTTATTCATATTTCACAACATAATAATAGCAATGGTGACAATTATTTCATATTTATTCATATTTCACAACATAATAATAGCAATGGTGACAATATCCATTTATCTTTTACCATAATTCTTTTACACCTACATTCCCCACTATTATCCTTCGGGATTTTAGCTCATTAGTAGTCATAAGGAACATCATAAATTCAATTTCAATCATGGTTTATTTCATTTTGAAGGAGAGGAGGCAATGTTATACACCTTACAAAGGAAGAAAGAATGAATTCCACCCTTAATACAATAGATTTCATTGTTTTGTCATCTTGGCTGAATCTGTCAACAAGGATGACAACTCGACTTCTCCTCAGATTTTTATTCATATCTAGGTTTCTAGGACTCCAAATTTGGCGGGGTTAGTGATTCAACCATATTATTCAATAGTTTCACCCACATTTAACTAGTTTTTTGCCTATGTTTTATATATAAAATGCCTTTATATTCTTTGTTTTATGTTTTGAAGGTACTTTTGGATGAAAGATGCAAAAAGGAGTAAATTGAAAGTAATTGGCAAATTTGACCTTCAGTCGATGTTTTGTGTAGAGCGTGAGCTCTAGAGATTGAAATTAAATTATTCCAGTGGCATTAAAAATCTAACATCCATACCATTCTGGAAATTTAAGGCAAGAAAATAAAATAAGGAAGAGCTTGGAAATCGTAGTCTTCAAAGTCAAATCTCGCAATTTGTCATTGTTGACTTTCGGTCATTCCAACTTAAATATTTGGAGCTACAGAAGTCAAATTGATGAAAACTCAATTGCTTCGGATTCTCAACTCAAAGGCCTAACAACGCTCTAAATTTTAGCCAACAATGATGCCATATGAGGGAGATATGATTTTTCAAATATGACAACTGAATTGTGCCAGCAAACAAGTTTCATGGAAAACCGAGTCCAAATTATGTTTCGATGCATCTAAACCGATATCCAAGTTTTTATTTTAGCTTTAAGTCAAAGCTTGAAGATTTTTTGCAAGGCTATTTCTTTGTTTTTTGGAAAATAGTTATTGAAGTACTTAAATGTAAACAGTCTACTTAAGAGAGGACTATTTTGTAAAATAAAGACTAGGGCTTCCTAGTGTATAAAAAAAAGAGAAGGAAAAGATTGATGTCTTCTCCCAAGTGCAGGAGTGTCGAAGTAATAAATAACCCGTCAAGACTGGGATCGAACCACAAAGAGGTTAACTATATAAATTATATATAATAATAATAATAATAAGTTAAAGAGGACTTTGAGATGTAAGATTAATGTAAGGATTCAACAATGATAAAAACTAATGTCAAGGTTAGAGGATCCACTAATAGTATTAGAAATAAGTATAGTATAAATTATTTTTATTAATCAACTGGAAACCACACACAAATAAGGTTTCACTCGGATGATTTATCCTTAATCATTATAAATTTTTAACATGATCATATTAATTATCTTATTTAAGTAACACCAAACTTTTAAATATTGTTAGGAATCCATACGGTTGGCTATGAAAGTGTCAAGCATTTGTTGTACCAAGTGTATACAACACAAATCTAGATTAACCATTTAACAAGCAAGGTATTAAGAATTAGTAAAATAAAAAGATAAGACATGTTAATAATAAACTTTATTGGATATAAATATTCAAGCCCATGTTAAGTTTATATTAGACCTATTCCAACACCATTAGTGAAACTTTTTCACCTTGACATAATAAACTTAGATAAACATAAGAAAGAAGATAAACATAAATAAACAACATAAGAACATAAGTATAAAGGAAATGAAAAGCATAAACAATAGATTAAAGAAAATATAACATGAAATAAAACTTAAACATTACAAAAATATAAAGAAAGAAATAAAGAGCATGATCATGATCTGAAAACCAAAATGCCTTAATGCATGGCAAATGCCTCATTTTATAGGCCAAAATTTGGAACTATTGATTTGATGACTAATTGTTGAGTGGGTGGCCATATCTTAACTTGATAACAATCCTTATCTTCTTGTCTCAACAAAACATCATTGATAAGGTCAGAATTTGAACAGACTTAACTTATGAAAGTTCTAGAAAATTATCTTGGCTTTCCAGGAAATTAAATTGAGGTCATTTGGACTTTTAGAACTCGAGATATGGATTGAACACTGAACAATGTTTGGGTTGTAGGATTGATTCAGACTTCTCCGTTGTTTCTACAATTTGGACTTGAAAACGGCCTTTTTAAATCTTGGACTCCATGAAAGTTTTAGGCCTTTGTCTTAGCTTTCCATCCATATAGAGCAGACCTAAATCCAAGATCTATAACTCCAGATATTACCCAATGACCGAACAGTGTTCCAGTTTGGACTGAACCATCATCTCTTTTCTAAGTTTGGCCTTCTCTTTGTCTTTTAAATTTCAGTAGTTAAACTCATCAATCAATCCTTTGATTTATGTGATAGGCCTACATTTAAGATGAAGATTTACCATAAATTAAAGGTATCTTATAGTATCAGACTTGTTATTAACAAAACATGCTTTCGTTAAGGAGTTATTGATACTTTAAGTGCAAAATGATGATATAAAACCTAGATAAATATGCACTTTTAAGTACTAGTCACACCCCTCAACCAGCTTATTATTAGTCCCTAGTAATCAAAGCATTAAAATAGAAAAACAATTTGCAAATTCTATAAAGCAAGGCATTCATCATTCAACTTCCATTAATCTATTCAGATAAACAAATTCTCATTAAATTTATATATATCTGTTCAATTCCATTTAAACAAAATATTAATAAACCTTTCTTTTTATGTGCTCAATGTATGAAAACATAGATGATTGGGCTTTTATTGGAAGAAAACAATATTTTGTTATAATGTTTAAGGTTAACTTTCTTGGGTTAGGATTATTATCTTCTTCTTCTTCTTCTTCTTTTTCTTTTTCTTTTTAATATATATACATATAACTTAAAACACAATGCATCTTTAACCCATGTAATGAGCTTACGGCTAATGACTCTCAAACCAGTTGATCTTAGGGCATTAGGTGTTGAGACACCCCTACGAGCTTAGTAACTTGGGTTGCAGATATTGATACGTAGATTGTGCAATGTTTGATTCCCTTAAGCTTTTCTCCTCAACCCATGTAACAAGTGTTGGTCCAATAGCTCCCAAGTTAGTTGACTTTAGGGTATTAGGCGTTAAAACACCCTTTCGAGCTTAATTGTTTAGGTTAGGGAGGCTACGAAACCAAACTTATCTATGCTTTTGTTATCAATTTTTTTTTTGTTTTTGCAAATTATATACTATCCCTTTCCCTTAGCTGTTACCTTTAACAAAAGAACATAAATAATGTAATAATCCAATATGCAACCCACAATCATATGTTAAAGTGTGTTTGTGAAAATAAAGTTTTAAAAATACTTGTTAAATGAGTATATGAGTAGAATCAAGTGATAACAATGCAAGAGCTTGTAAACCTGAATATTTTAAAAAGTATCGTGATAAACCTTGATAAGAATATTTACTAAGATGTGTCTCAAGAGTCAACAAAATTCCTCCTTACTCTGCCATCCTAATAACAGTTTTGTCAAATGGTTTTATTAAAAACAAAAGCAGTTAGTTGGTTAGTTTTTTTTTAATGTCAACTACTACCCTCTCCCGCCAACCAAAACGAGAGATTGTCCTCAATGTCCTAAGGTAGAAAGATAGAATATAGAAGTCATCACCTAAAGTAACGAACTCTAACAATCCTGAAACACACTTAAACAAATATAAAAGATAACAAAACAAAAAAATATTATGCTATTAATAAAACCAAAAAACATATTTTTTTACAAATGAAGACTCAAATCGTAGTTGTGATTGTGGCTCACATCTTCCCTTGGTTTTACGTCCAAGAATGGTTAAACGCCCTCTATGGGTCGAGGATAGGCTTCCTATTTAGTTTTCTTAAAAACTAGCAAACAAGGTCTCTTATAGTCAGATTTCCAACACTAAGTCGATCATGTTCTTTATGAAAATAGGGCTATAAATAATGAATTGCACAATGTACATCTCCAGTAGGATGCGTCTCACAAGTTAATAGAACATTATTTAAAGACTCCTTACTCAGACCATCCTTAATGAAATGAATTTTATCTTCATGGTTTATAGATAACATTCCTAAATAATGATATTGTGCATTAAAAGTCTATTTGGCACATCAAAGAGAGGCTTTCAATCGTTTTGCACGATATTTCTTTGCAAAAGTGCTCTTACTTGTCAAAGGCATGTATGAAATAAAAGAATTCGAAGACTCACCTGATAATCAGACCTTTGCTTCAATCATCCAACGAATATCTTCAGGAATTTCATGATTCATTAACAACCTCAATCTTGCACACTTAGCGTGGTAAATTTTTGTAATCGCATTTTAAGGCAAAACGGGAAAATACTTTTTTAATTTTTCAAGAGTGCTGTTCATTTTTTAGATGAGAAGTGGAAAAGAGATAAAAAGAGAAGGAACAAGAAATTGAACAAAGATATACACATATATCAGTTATCATGAGAAATTGAAATAACCGACTTAAGAGTCATGGAGTACCATTATCTGCCATTTAATCAGGATGAGAGAGACTGGCAAAACAAAAGTCACACAAAAAAGAAACACAAAAAGAATGTGAGAAAAAAAAAATAATCAACCTTTATCTACAGGATCATTCAAACCAATGGATTCATTTTCACTAGGAAAATTATCAAAGTAAGCTTTCAAACGATGTCCATTTACCTTACAAAACAGTGTCATTCTTTGGATTCTCAATATCAAAGGCCCTATAAGGATACACATGTTTCTCAATAAATGGACAACTCCATCTTGATCTTAGCTTTTCAGGAAATAAATAGAGTCAAGAATTATAAAGCAAAACTTTTTTACCAGTATCAACTTTTTGACAATTTTCACAAGTTTTGCAGAATGCATGCATGTCCTTGAACATGGTGGGCCAATAAAATCCATTTTGTAAGATCTTTGTAGTCGTTTTTTTTTTACAAGAAATGACTCCCACATGCCTCAAATGACAAAGTTTAATGACACTACTTACCTCGTTGTCTGCAATGCATCTTTGAAATATTTAATCAGAACAATATTTGAATAAGTAAGGGTCATCCCAATAAAAGTTCTTCACTTCGTTCAAAAACTTTCTTTTGTCTTGGGTACTCCAATGAGCTGGGAAATCTCCTAAAGCAAGAAAATTGATATTTTTAGCAAACCAAGGCATTGAACTAAGAGAAAGTAAGGATTCATCAGGAAAGTAATCATCAATTGGTGTGAAGGTAGATGTTGAATCTATTGTCAATATTGATAAATGATCTGTATCAACATTTTTTGTGCCTTTCTTGTCCTCAATTTCTTCCTCAAAATAAATCATTGGCAATTCTTAAGATTCATCAAACTTAGTTTTACTCAAGGTAGATTCAAATTGATCATAAACTAATTCTTCAATAAAATTTACTTCTTGTAAATCATTATCATCTCCACGTTGCTTGCAAATGTTGAAAATATTCATCTCCAATGTCATGTTTTCAAATGATAGCTTCATCAGTTCATTCCTACAATTAATCAATGCATTCGAAGTTGCAAGAAATGGATGTCCTAAAATAATAGGAAATGAATTACATGCTTTAACAAGTTATGCATCCAACACAATAAAATCCACAAGATAAATGAATTTATTGAATTGTACTAACACATCTTCAACTATTCCTCTAAGCACTTTTACAGATCTATCGGCAAGTAAAAGAGTTACAAAAGTTGGTTTTAACTCACCTAGATTAAGACTTTGAAAAACTGAATATGGAAGAAAATTCACACTAGCTTCAAGATCAAGTTAAGCTCTTTCAATTTTATGTTCTTCAACAAAGCAAGAAATTGTAGGACAACCAGGGTCTTTATATTTCAAAGCATTATTATTCTGAAGAATGACACTTACTTGTTCGGCTAAAAAGGCTTTCTTTTTCACATTCAGTTTTCTCTTCATAATGTAAAGATCTTTCAAAAATTTAGCATAGGAAGGAACCTATTTAATAGCTTCCAGCAAAGGTATATTGATCCTTACCTGTTTGAAAGTTTCAAAGATTTTAGAGTTGTGATTGACTTTCCTTTATTTTGTCATGGCATAAGGAAATAGAAATGCTAACGAAGTATCAGTCTTTTCTTTGCAATGTTCAGATTCAACCCCTTCCTTACCCTCAGAGATTGACTCGTCATCTTTCTCACAAGGTTCAAGAATGGGTTTTTCGATAACCTTACCACTACGAAGAGTAATAACTGATTTTACTTAATCCATGTGATGGCTTTCAGAGCTACTTGTATTTACATTATATTACCCCTAGGATTTTATTGTGATTGAAATTGAAACTTACCTTTCTCTTGACAACTGAGAGCAGATGTGAACTTTGCAAGAGTATCTTTAAAATCTATCATGCTTTGAACAAGTTGAGTGTTGATTGCCTCTTACTTTTCAATGAATGCATGCAATGTTTCCTCAAGATTTCTTCTAAGAGGTGGAGCATAAAGAGGTGCATATCCATGAGAATTTTAGAAATTATGGTGTGCTTGAATTGGTGGTTGTGAAGTTTGTGTGCATTATTATTATCACTCTTTCAACTGAAATTTTGGTGATTTCTCCAACCAGGGTTATATGTTTGCGAGTATGGGTTATGATTGGGTCTTTGGAAACTGCTTAAAGCATGAGCTTGTAAATGGAGACATTCCTTAAAAGAATGCAAAGTTGGGCACTCATTAGTTAAGTGTTCATTGGTTTCACAGATTTGATACATAATGTCTTAAGCAAATTTTAATTGACCACTCTTTTTTAATTTTAGTGCCTCGACTTTTTTAGCTAAAGATGCAAACTTGGCTTGGAGGTCATGATCTTCCCTAAGGTTATGCATTCCTCCACTAGATGCATGAGGTTGGGTTTTACTTGGTGCCTCATAAGTGCTTATGGTGTCCTAAATTTGCATATTTTCACCTAGGAAGTCTAAGTACTTCATTACTTCATTAGGGTCTTTATCTTCAAAAGTTTCATTATATATCAATTAAATCATTTGCCTATCTTTAGGTGTTAACTCTTCATAAAAATATGAAACCAATCTCCATGTTTCAAAAAAATGATGAGGGTAAGTACTAAGCAAGTCCCGATACCTATCCCAACATTGGTAAAATGTTTCTCCTTATTTTTTAGTGAAAGTAATGATTTGTCTTTTGAAAGAGTTTGTCCTATGAGACAGAAAAACAATTCTTTAAAAATTATTGTTACATTTCATCCCAAGCACGAATGGATCCTAGTCTCAAAATTTATAGCCATGTTTTAGCTTTATCTTTTAATGAAAAAGAAAAAAGATTTAATCTGGTGGTCATGCTACAATTTGAGTCATTATAGGTGTTACAGACCTCTTCAAATTCCCTTAAATGCATAGATTTTCTAAATCTAAATCATGAAAAAAAGGTAAAAGTTGAATAATGTCTGACTTAAAATTAAAATAAGTTGCATCACGAGGGAAAACTATGCATGAGGGTGCACTTGTTCTTGTGGGATTTATGTGGTCTCTAAGTGTTCTCATACGGTTATTCTTATTATTCGCATTATAAAGCGACTGGTTATCTTCTTCGACTATATTTTCTAAAAATGATGAGAATACCCTACAAAGTCTACCACTTAATGTACATAACCAAACTCTCATGCACGTGTAAGAAGATAATAAAAGAAAGAAAAGAAAAGAAAAGAAAAAGAAACAAAACAAAACAAAACAAAAGAAACAAAAGTTAGATAAAATGAAAAGTGAAAAGAGAAAATAAAATAAAATTTATAATTTGTACATAAATTTACCTATCTAGCAACGGCGCCAAAAATTTAACACGATCAAAAGATTGATGTCTTCTCCCAAGTGCAGGAGTGTCAAAGTAATAAATAACCCGGCAAGACTAGGGTCGAACCACGAGGAGGTTAACTATATAAATTATAAATAATAATAATAATAATAATAATAATAAATTATAAATAATAATAATAATAATAATAAGTTAAAAAGGACTTTGAGATGTAAGATTAATGTGAGGATTAATAAAAAATAAAAGCAATTGTCAAGGTTAGAGGATCCACTAATAGTAATAGAAATAAGTATAGTATAAACTTTTTTTATTAATTAACTGGAAACCACACACAAAGGGGGTTCCACTCGGATGATTTATCCTTAATAGTTCATTATAAATTTTTAACATGATCATATTACTTATTGATTAGTACTTAAAAGTGCATTTTTATCAAGGTTTTATATCATCATTTTGCACTTGAAGTATCAATAACTCCTTAACTAAAGCATGTTTTATAATAACATACCTAATAATATAAGATACCTTTAATTTATGGTAAATGTTCATCTTAAATGGAGGCCTATCACATAAATGAAAGGATTGATTGATGAGTTTAAGTATTGAAATTGAAAGGACAAGGAGAGGGCCAAACTTAGAAAAGAGATGTTGGTGCAGTCCAAACTGGAACACTGTTTGGTAATTGGGTTATATCTCGAGTTCTAGACATCCAAATGACCTCAAAGTTTTGGACAGATTTAGTAAGACATAGGCCTACAACTTTCATATGGAGTCCAAGATTTAAAAAGGTCGTTTTCAAGTCCAAATTATAGCAACAACGGAGAAGTCCGAATATGTCCTGCAGCCCAGACACTGTTCATTGTTCAACCCATATCTCGAGTTCTAGAAGTCCAAATGACCTCAATTTTTTTTCTTGGAAAGATAAGACAATTTCCTATAACTTTCATAAGTAAATGGTTTTAGTTCTGATACTAGCAATGACGTTTTATTTAGACAAGAAGATAAGGATTTTCACCAAGTCAAAAGTTGGCCACCCACTCAACAATTAGTCATCAAGTCAATAGTTTCAAATTTTGGCCTATTAAAGAAGGCATTTGCCATGCATTTAAGGACTTGGTTGTTCAGATGAAGAACTTGCACTTGCTCTCTCTCTTTATATATTTTTTGTAATTCTTAAGTTTTGCTTTCATTAATATCTTGTTTATGTTTTTCATTTCCTTTCCTTTACTTAGTTAACTTGTATCTTATTTATGTTCTTATTTTGTTTATTTATGTTTCTCTTCTTCATTATGTTTAACTAAGTTTATTATGTTAAAGTGAAAAGGTTACACTAATGGTGTAAGAATAAGTATATTATAAACTCAATATGGACCTTAATGTTTAATATTAACATGTCCTATCTTTTTATCTTACTAATTCTTAATACCTTGCTTGTTAAATGGTTAATCTAGATTTGTGTTGTATAACACTTGGTACAATAAATGCTTGGCACTCTCATAGCCCAACCATATGATATTATCTACACATATGCTATGAAAGGAACTTGATTTGTTCTTAACATAAGTTAGCATCATGAATTCCTGATAATATTTAAAAGTTTGGTGTTACTTAAATAAGATAATTAATATGATCATGTTAACAATTTATAATGAGCTATTAATGACAAATCATCCGATTGGAATCTCCTTTGTGTGTGGTTTCTAGTTGAGTAATAAGAGTTTATACTATACTTGTTTGAAATACCATTAGTGGATCCTCTAACCTTGACACTTGTTGTTATCATTGTTTAATTATCACATTGATCTTCCATCTCAAAATTTTCATCAACTTCTTCCTCTTCTTTATTATTATTATTATTATTATTATTATTATTATTATTAGTACTACTACTAATACTATTATTATTATTATTATTATTATTATTATTATTATTACTACTACTATTAATATTATTATTACTATTACTATTATTGTTGTTATTATTGTTGTTGTAGTTGTATTATTATTTATAATTTATACAATTAACCTCTATGTGGTTCGATCCCGGTCTTGCCGGGTTATTTATTACTTCGACACTCTTACACTTGGAAGAAGGCATCATTTTTTTGGTCTTGTCAATTATCTTATTTAAGTAACACCAAACTTTTAAATATTATCAGGAATTCATGATGTTAATTTATGTTAACAACAAATCAAGTTTCTTTTATATCACAGGTGTAGGTTATACCATACGGTTGGCTATGAAAGTGCCAAGCATTTGTTGTATCATGTGTTATACAACACAAATCTAGATTAACCATTTAACAAGCAAGGTATTAAGAATTAGTAAGATAAAAAGATAAGACATATTAATAACAAACTTTCTTGGATATAAACATTTAAGCCCATGTTGAGTTTATATTATACATATTCTAACACCATTAGTTAAACTTTTTCACCTTTACATAATAAACTTAGCTAAACATAATGAAAAAGATAAACATAAATAAACAATATAACAACATAAGTATAAAGGAAATGAAAAGTATAAACAAGAGATTAAAGAAAATATAACATGAAATAAAACTTAAATATTACAAAAATATAAAGAAAGAAATAAAGAGCATGATCTTAATTTGAAAACAAAGATGCCTAAATGTATGGCAAATGCCTCCTTTTATAGGCCAAAATTTGAAACTATTGTTTTGATGACTAATTGTTAAGTGGGTATTGCGATGTTGCGGTCGCACAAATTAATTACCCTAGTTTCAAACACAACACACAAGATAGTGTAGAGCATGCAAGAGGTCAATCCCACGAGGAAGGTTTAAGTCAAATTTGTATGCTAGATGTTATGCAATTTAGGGGGGGTGGACGTTATCTAGGCTAAAGCATAAGAAAATATAAAACTATCAAACGAAATTTAATAAAATCAAAAAATTATCAAGACAACAAACCTTGGTTGCAAGCACATATCCACCTACAGGAATCAGAACTGATCATGGAAATGAAACATCAATTTATATTCTGAATATTTATCTCTTCTTAACATTGGTTAGTTAACAGATCCGCCATATAACTAACCCTAACTATCAAACAACTACAGTGTCCGCACTAGTAGTTTAATTCAAGGGCAGTCTTAAGAACTAGATAAGTTTATTAATCAAGAAAACATAAATGCCCGCTGTCTATGTTTGATTTGATTGAATGTTCTTCCTAGGATTAATAACATAGATCCGCCACAATTATTAAACTCAGTTGCGTCACAAGTTCATATACCACAACTTCGGTTTTGATATCAAACTTAGCAATAGATTGTCTACAATAATAACTTAGAGTACGCTCTAACAATTAAAATAAACAATCATATGAAAAAAAAAGCCTAGGAGAACAAACATATTTATCATATAAACTGAAAAGAAAAGGTAAAATAAATCTCACAGTTCTTGAAATCCGAAGGTTTTCGTGTCCTTGCAACCAAGAAAAAGTGTTTAGCCTTGCATGTTTGTTGAACAACTAATCAAAAATAAGGAAGAATGCATAATTTTGAGTTTCTTAGAGGAGGGGGGTGTTTTTATCCTCTTGGTTGGCTGCTCCCTTTCTCTTCTCTCATTCTTTTTATGTCCTAGGAAACCCTAGTCTCTATTTTACAAAATAGTCCTCCTTTAAGTAGACTATTTACATTTAAATACTTCAATAACTATTTTCCTAAAAAAGAAGAAATAGCCTTGCATAAAATCTTCAAGCTTTGACTTAGAGGAGCTGAATTTCTGAAATAAAAACTTGGATATCGGTTTAAATGCTTTGGAACATAATTTGGACTCATTTCTTCACGAAACCTGTTTGCGGGCAGAATTCAGTTGTCATCTTTGAAAAATCATATCTCCATCATATGACATTCTTTTAGCTGAAATTTGGAGTGTTGATAGTATTTTGAGTCAAGAATCCAAAACAATTGAGTTTGTATCAATTGGGCTTCTGTAGCTCAAGATATTCAAGTTAGAATGGCCGAAGGTCAACACTGGCAGATTGCGAGATTTGACTTTGAAAGTTGCGATTTCCATACTCTTCTTTATTTTATTTTCTTGTCTTCGATGTCCAAAAAGGTATGGATGTTAGCTTTTTAATGCCACTAAAATCACTTCATTTTGACCCCTAGAGCTCACGCTCTGCACAAAACATTAACTGAAGGTCAAATCTGCCAATTATCTCCAATTTACTCCCTTTTGCATCTTTCATCCAAAAGTGCCTTCAAAACATAAAACAAATAATATCAAGGTATTTTATATATAAAACATAGGCAAAACACTAGTTAAATATGGGTGAAACTGTCGAATAATATGGTTGCATCAGTGGGTGGCCACATCTTGACTTGGTGACAATCCTTATCTTCTTGTCTAAATAAAACGTCATTGATAATGTTAGAATTTGAGCAGACTTAACCATGAAAGTTCTAGGAAATTGTCTAAGCTTTCCAGTAAAACAAATTGAGGTCATTTGGATTTCTAGAACTTGAGATATGGCCTGAACGCTGAACTGTGTCTGGGCTGTAGGACAGATTCGAACTTCTCCGTTGTTGCTACAATTTGGACTTGAAAACTACATTTTTAAATTTTAGATTCCTCATGAAAGTTTTAGGCCCATGTCTTAGCTTTTCATCCATATAGAGCATACCTAAATCTAAGATCTACACCTTCATATATGATCCAATGACTGAACAGTGTTCCAATTTGGATTGAACCAGCATATCTTTTCTAAGTTTGGCCCTCTATTTGTCTTTTAAATTTCGGTAGTTAAACTCATCAATCAATCCTTTGATTTATATGATAGCTTGCATTTAAAATGAACATTTACCATAAATTAAAGGTATCTTATAGTATCAGACTTGTTATTATAAAACATGCTTTCGTTAAGGAGTTATTGATACTTCAAGTGTAAAATGATGATATAAAACCTTGAAAAAAATGCACTTTTAAATACTGATCAGGGAGGATATGGTCATTTCTTTGGATGTGCGCAAGAGAAGATGATGGAAGTACCAAATGAGGATGGTATTTCCCTTGGGCGTGCTAAGAGAGAATGTTGGAATTCCTTTGAGCATGTCCAATGAAGGATGTACATTCCCCTAGGGTTGCCTAGGGTTTGGCACACGACCAAACCCAACGTGCCCGGGGCTTGACACACTGCCAAGTCTAATCATGTCTGGGTTTGGCAAGTTCTCGAGGATTGGCATACTGACATACCAGTGTCTTGGGGCTTGTTACATTGTCAAACATGATCGCTTATGGTTCTGGCTAGTACCAGACCCGACATTCAGAGGCTTAGTATACTGCCAAGCCCAACATGTCTTTATTGATATGTGCTTGTTTTCTTGAAAATTTATACACATAAATTCTTGTTGATCTAATAATTTTTTATAAAGATATACTAAAAAAAACTTAAGGAAAAAGGATTAATGATTTTTTCCCTTCCACTTGCCCACTTGCAGAGAGTTTATATTGACCGATTGGATTAACGAAAGAAAGGGAAAAAAAAAGGAAAAGGACTTGAGATTTTAAGTTTTTATTAGGATTTTTGCATATGTCATCCGCTCCTGTATATGAATAAAATGTAAAATAATGAAAAGAAATAGTACAAACGCGCATTTATAATAAGGATAATTGATTTTACTTCTAAATTCGAAGGATAAAATAGCAATAAATTCCTCTTCTTCATCAACTTTACTTGGCTGTATCAAATGATGGTGATGTTTGGATTTTTATGAAGGAAACGGGACATGCCAGGCAACTATGTGGCGCCAATGTCTAGCAAGCAATAATGTGAGTAGCCGTCGTTTCTAAAGTTTTTTTTATTTTTTTTTCATATTTGTTTTTTTCCGGTAATGAAATAAATAAGTATCTTCAAATTAGAATAAAAAATTAAAAAGAATTAAACATTAACATTAATATTTTAATAAAAAATAAAAAAAATCATCATTTTAGCACCACCTTATAAATATCAAAACACTATTAAATGTAATTATTGTTTTTAATTTTATTATTAAAAAATTATTTTATAATTTGTTGGAGTTTGTTTTATTATGTGTAGCATAATCATGATTTATATAACTGATTTAACTGGTTAACTCAGTTGATTTAAGTTTTTTTCACTATATTTTTAATTGTAATCTTTTTCTACTTCATCTTTCATCGTTGGATCGATTAAGAATTAATTCTTATGAATTGTTTTGTTTTATTTTCTATTAGATTATCTTGTTTTCATAACCTGAGTCACTAATTTTATAGGTTAAGCTGGATAAACATGAGTCATGTTATTGTGTCTTTTTTTTAGATTGATTTTTTTTTTCAAATTTCATGATTCTTTGTTAAAAATTAAGTTTTATAATTTGTTTTAATTTTTTTTATAAGGTTATCCTAATCTCATGAATCGGATCATGGATTTGGCTAGTTAACTTGGTTTGATTTAGGTTTTTTTTGTCATTTTTCTAATTAATTTTATTTCTCAATTTTATCATTCAACATTGAGTTGATTGATAATTAGACTTTCTAATTTAGTTTTGATTTGTTTTATATAGAGTTATTATGTTCTCGAACTCGAGTCACTAGTTTTTGTGAAATCATCTCAATCTCATATCTCATGTTACGGGTTAGTCGAGTCAACCCGAGTTGACTTGAGTTTTTTTCTCGATGTTTTTATTTTAAATTGATTTTCTTTTTCAATTTTATTCTTTGATATCATATTATTGGGTTTTAAGCTTATATGAATTGTTTTTCTTTTTCTTTTTGTGGGGTTATCCACGATCACAGAATAGGTAAGTTAATCTAGAATAACTCATGATTTTTTTTCAACATTTGCTTCATTGATTTAACTTTAGTTTTTTTTTTCTAGATCCTTTTTCAAAATATTTAATTTATTATATAGTCTGATATTGCAGGTCACAGGTTAATTAAATTAACTCGGGTTGATTTAAAAAAAATTTTAACATTTTATTTTTTAAAATTATTTTTTTTAATTTCATTCTATAAAATGTTAGTTAAGTTAATTTAAATTAACTCAAATTAAACATTTTATTATATATTAAAAAAAATTGACCGTTGACAACGGAGAGCATTGGTGCTAAATTAATATGATCCAAATACAGCTGAAACTTGATCCTAGCTGGGTAGGAGAAACACGCATGCCTACAAATATTCAGGGGCAATGAAATTTCTAGTTTGTGGCATTGAAATTTTCCAATAAGTGGGCTTGCTTGAATAGCCTTTTCTTGAATGGAACTGAACCCTACTATCCAGCTGGATTTGCACAAACTGTTAGCAGATTCAACCTTTGTTAAATCCCCAAGCCCATCTGAAAATTTGGAAGCTCTTTGTTCATTTCAAACCCGTTTACTCAGCTAACAGGTTTGCTAAAAAAGAAGAATGATTGCAGCTCCCAATACACAGGCATTCACATTCAAAGCCCCTTCTTAAAGCAATTATCCATGGTTTAAAAGGACAATCACCATCCATTTTAGATGGTAGAAACTAAAAAGTAGCAACTCCTAAGAAGAGGGACCACATGTTGTATCCTCCAAAACAACAAAGCTTGAATTTTCTAGATTTTCAAGAAATGACCCAATAGAACGGTTCAATCTTGTAAATCAATTTTTTGAGTTCCAGAATACTTTTAAAGCCCAAAAAGTTTCTTTAGCCTCCTATCACTTGGAAGGGGAGGTCAATTAATGGTGGCAGTGGATTCACGAGACTTTCCAAGAAGAAGGACATGCTCTCTCTTGGGCAAATTTTGAAGCGGAACTCTGGGCTTGCTTTGGGCCTTCAAAGTGCTAAAATTTCGATGAAGCCCTTTCATGGATTAGGCAGTCCGGCTCCCTGTGTGAATACTAACAGGAATTTGAATGGTTAGGCAATCGGGTTAGAGACTGGACATAAAAGGCTCTAATAGAAACCTTTATGGGTGGCTTAAAAATAGACATCTAAGATGGAATTCACATGTTTAAACTACAAACATTAAAAGATGCTATCAGCTTCGCACGAATGAAGGATAACCAATTAATGAGGTAGAGGAGGTTCATATGACTTGCACCACTAGTACGTGCTTCCCTAGTTCTCTCACCAGCAACACTAGTAACACTTGTTGTTCATATAAGGCGTTTGAGTTGGGATGAAATGCAACAGAGACAACTCCAAGGTTTATATTTTATTTGTAACAAACATTTTACCACAGGGCATAAATGTTAAGGGCCAAGAATAATTATGTTGGAGGGACATGACAATGGTAACAAAGTTGTCTATGACCACATTACCAACGAGTAGCATGTAGAAAAACACCATGAAGAATTTGTGGAACCAGAGATTACACTGCATGCATTAACAAGATGGAATTACTGCTAAGATTGGTTCCAAAGACTATATTCACATTAATTAATAATGGGTCCGCTCACAATTTTATTAGTGAACATATAAGTAACTTGTTGCGGTTACTAGTGGTGCCAACTAATGCTTTAACGGTATGGGTAGCCAACAGAGAGAAACTCAAATGCCAAGGGAAGTTCAACGAGGTACAAGTAGACCTACAAGGTTCTATTTTTTCCTTGACACTATATTCTCTACCACTCACAAGGCTAGATTTAGTTCTGGGAACTCAATGGCTCGAGCTACTTAGTTATGTGGTTTGCAATTGGAAATGGTTAACCATGGAATTTTATTGGGAAAATCAAACCAGATGATTGGTCAGGGTCGATGGCTAAGAGATTTAAACGGCTTCACTCAAGGAGATATCTAAAGGAGTTTGTTCAGGCAGTGCCATATATGCTTTCTGCCTACAGATCACCATGAAGGATACATCATATAATATACACCCGAGCATACAAGTGGTTTTATAGGAATTCTCTCATGTATTTATGGAGTCCTCAAGTTTACCACCTATAAGATTTGATCACAGCATTCCCCCCTGAAAGAAGGCATCAAACCTATGAATGTACAACTATATCGATATAAGCAATATCCAAAGGAGGAGATTGAGAAATAGGTCCAAGAGATGCTGAACTCCAGACTTGTTTAGCCTAGCACTAACCCTTTCTCATCACCGGTACTCCTAGTGACGAAAAAGGATGGCAACTGGTGTTTTTGCACAGATTATCGCGCACTCAACATGATGACCATTAAAGATAGATTTCTAATTTCTAATGTTGAAAACATGTTGGACGAGCTCTACGGTGCCTCCTATTTTACCAAGCTAGATTTGAGAGTTAGGTACCATCGAGTATGTATAAGTCTTCTTGATATCCCTAAAACTGCTTTCCAAACACATAATGGACATTATGAGTACCTAGTTATGTCATTTGACTTATGTAATGCAACATCTATGTTCTAAGTTATTATGAATTTTATTTTCTATTGTTATTGTAGAAAATTCATGTTAATTTTCTTCGATGATATACTGATTTATAGCACTACTTAGGACAAGCATTTAGTGCATATACAGCAGACCCTAACAATATTACGACAGCACCAATTCTTTGTCAAAGTTGGTAAATGTACCTTTGGGCAACAGGAATCGGAATACTTTGGTAACATCATCACTAGCCAAGGAGTAAAGGTTGATGACAGTAAAGTTACAGCAATGGTGACATGGCCATGACCTACTAATACTTCAGCATTATGTGGATTTTTAGGCTTACAGGTTATTATTGCAAGTTTGTCAGAAATTATGGTGTTATTCCTCTGCCTCTCACCAACTTCCTCAAGAAATGCCAATTTGGATGGAGTGACGACTCTAAGTCTGTGTTCCTTGCCTTTAAGCATGCCATGACAACCACTCCTATACTAGCCATGCCAAATTTCAACGACTCTTTTACTATTGAGATTGATGCCTCCGGTGAAGGGATTGGAGTAGTGCTATCGTAACAAGGCAAACCGTTGGAATTCATGAGTCGAGCACTTGGAGTGACTGCAATCTTGGTCTACCTACGCAAAAGAAATGTTGGCTATCATAAAGGCCATCCACTCATGGCGGTCATACCTTCTACGCAAAAAATTCTACATTCAAACTTATCACCGTAGCCTCAAGTGTCTTTTAGAGCAACGAGTGGTCATACCAGAACAACAAAAATGGATAGCTAAACTCTTGGGCTACGACTACGAAATATTATACTGCCTTGGACGTGAAAATTTTGCAGCCCACTCTCAAGGAAACCAGGGTAGTCCCTTTCTTCACCATCTCTTTATTCCCCAGGTCATTATATGGGAGGACATTAAGCAAGCTGCAACAACATACAAATATATACAGACGAAGGGTCGTATGGAAACTGACCACCCTGAAGGACAGTATGTGTGATGTCATGAATTACTTTTCTACAAAGGCAAGGTCATCATCCTAACGATAGAACCTTAAGGACTCGACTACTACACGAAATGCATGACACCAAAACGGGTGAACATTCCAGCATTTTACACACATTCAAAAAATTGGGACAACAATTCTATTGGGCAGGGATGCATAGATTAGTTAAAGAATATATCAAAGGGTGTGCAGTATGCAAAAAGATCAAGGTTGAAACACTAGCTCCGACAGGACTCCTTTAACCACTGCCAAAACCATGTCGGGTATGGGACAACATCACCTTAGATTTTATTGAACGGCTACCGACCTCACATAGAAAGGATACAATTATAGTGGTCGTTGACAGATTTAGTAAATTAGCTTGTTTTCTTACATTAACCCATCCATTTACTGCTAAAAATGTCGCTGACAAATTTTTGGAAGGAATTATCAAGCTCCACGGGATAAGTGTTTTCATTGTCAATGACTGATACTCCATTTTTATATATTAGCAAGAATTCTTCAAGTTATCGGGCACCAAATTATAGCTTAGTTCTGCATACCACCCATAAATATATGGTCAAACAGAAGTTGAATTGCTGCATCGAGCAGTACCTTTGTTGTTTTGTTCACTAGTGGCCATGTAAGTGGAGCTGTTATGCCGAATATTGGTATAATACCACTTGCCATATTTCCACAAGGATGAACCCGTTTCAGGCACTGTATGGTAGATTGCCCCCTCCATCCCGTTTTACCGTGACAGATTGTCAGCTATTCAAGAAGTTGATCAGCAACTCTTGACTCGAGACGCATTGCTTAAGCAACTGAAGGCCAACTTAGAAAACTCAGTTAATTGTATAAAGCAAATTGCAGATCGCAAGCGGCGAGATATTTCATTCGATATCGACAGTTGGGTGCTATTGAAGCTGCATCCCTACCGCCAGCAAACATCCTTTAAATGGGCCTATCAAAATCTAGCGAGCCGTTTTTATGGCCATTACTTAATCCTGGAAAAATGCAGCCTCGTCGCATACATATTTACAACTGTCGGACAGCGCGCGCATCTACCTGGTGTTTCATGTTTCCCTACTGAAACGATACCACAGCAATGACGAACAAGCAGAACCACAACAGATCGACTTACCACCAGTCACCGATGAAGGAGTTGCCATTCTAGAGCCTCAGACTATTTTGGATACACGTTGGCTCAAGTACGGAGGCTAAATTATGGAAGAAAGCTTAGTCCAATGGAAGCATCTTCCAACCGATGATGCCACCTGGGACCCGACACAAAAATTGTTGGATGAATTCCCGCCTACAATCCTTGAGGATAAGGATCCGCTGAATGGGGGAGTAGTGTAAGGCCACGACGTTCAATAAGGGCCCACAAGCCAAATCCCAAGTATTTTGAGAACGAGGGGACGCAGGCTTTGCATGCGGGTAGCAAGGCATGATGTGCATGTGGGCAGTAAGGACGTGCATTGTGCATGCGGGCAGTAAGGGATAAGGCTGGACTGGGGAAGACGTGCATTGCATGCGAGGAAAACATGCATGTGGGAAGCAAGGAATGAGGCTGGAATGGGTCTTTTGCAGTTGCATATATTATTTCTGTATATTTATTTTTGTTAGTACGTGTGCTTATGCTGTTTGATATTATCCTTTATTTTTAGTTTTTAGTACATGGGTTGTTAAGTGGTTTTACTATTTAAGCAGCCAAGAATTATATGAAAAAGTTTATTCAATCTGCAGTATGTTCTCACCCAAGAATCGAATGAGTTTCAGTTGGAATCGATGGAGGCTGCGTTGGTCGTCACTCACAGTGACAATGAAGAGGAGGGAGGCAAAGGGGCTGATTCGATGCTGGATGACTTGGTGACTGATAGTGGCTGAAATGGTTTCGCTGCTGGAGAAGCTCCCAGTGCAGTGTTGCCGACAAGAAATAGTTGTCTTGGGTTGCTGCCGCTGTTAGGTGATTTGGTGGAGTCTGTGGTGGGTCTTAGCTAGAAAGGACTATGATAAGGCCGACGGAGCTGCTGTGCGGCTAGAATAAGGAGAGAAGGCTGAAGAAGATGGAATCAGTGGAGAGCGGCTGATTTGCTCACGATGGAGTTTTTTTAGCTGTGGCCGAGAGAGGGAGAGGGAGGTCAGGTGAAAGCTTTTGTTGGAGATGCAGGTTGATGGTATGAAGGAGTGAGACAGACGATCTTCAACAATGACAACAGGAGAAATAGGCTAGTGTGTGGCGGGTCTCTCTAATGTTTCGGGTGGCCTTGTGTGTGCGTTTGTTTTTTTGAAAATTCTTTTGATATCCTCTTGAAGTGAATTTTTTTTCTACTCTATCTATCAAATTATAATATTTCCAAATAAACATAAATATATTTTTAAAAAAATTTTGATTTTTGATTTAAAATTTAAAATAAAAAATTAACCAAAAATATTCTGATGTTTTTTTTTTTAAATTAAAGATTAGGAGGAAAGAATGACAACACAATATAGTCCTTAGTTTTTTCAAAAAGTTAACAAATTGCACCCTCAATTAAAAATCAGTCCATGATCTTTTAATTTAAAAAATTCAATTAAAAAAAAATAGGTCAAAATTAAGTTATAACAGTTACCATCTCTTTACAACGCTTATAGTATAAATTATTATAAGAGATTTTATATAGTAAGCTTATAAAGAAAAAAAAATATAAAGTGATTTTTTTCTTGTAAAACTTCAAAAGTATTCATTTGAGAGATAACCTTCCTCAAGAAACACCAAATTTTAAAATTGATCATTTGAAAGGCAATTTACGTTGTCAATGAAAAATTCAAAGATTTTCAGAAAAAGTATAATTGTTTTTAGGTGACATGCTCGTTATTGAAAAATTTAAAGATTTGTTTTAAGTAGTCTAATTGTTCTACGCGATTTATACTCATTAATAAAAATTACAAAGATTTTTTAAAAATATTCTAATTACTTTAGGTGACCTTCGTGATAGTGTGAAAAATTCAAAGATTTCTCAAAAGTGATTTAATTATTTTAAGCAACCTGCTCGTATGTGAAATATGTGAAAATGATTTCAACATTGGTTTTATTTTCCAGGTGACCTACCTGTTCGTGAAATACATAAAAGTGATCTGAACAATGGTCTTATTTTCTAATTGAGCTACCCGTTTGTGAAATAGACAAAAGTGATTTCAATAGCGGTCTTATTTTTCGAGTGACCTACCCGTTTATAAAATACATGAAAATGATTTCAACATTAGTCATTTTTTTAAGTGATTTACCCGTTTATGAAATACATGAAAGTGATTTCAACATTTGTCTCATTTTCCAATTGACCTACTTCTTTGTGAAAAACATGTAAATCTTTCAACATTGATCTCATTGTAATAGGTGACCTATCCAAGTAAAAAATATAAAGATTTTTAAAAGTAATCTAATTGTTCCTGGCGACTTGCCCATTGGTGAAAAACAAATTAGAGATTTTTCAAAAATGATCTAATTTTTCAATGCGACCTGCCCATTGTGGTAAAAATTTCAAAGATTCCTCAAAAGTGATCTAATTGTTCCAATCGACCTGCCCGTTAGTGAAAAATTCAGAGATTTTTTAAAAGTGGACTAATTGTTTAAAGCGATTTAAAAATTTTCATTAGTATTTTGAAATTTAGCATTTTCTAGATGACTTGCCTTTTGATGGACCCAACCATAAATTTTTCTTATGAATTTTCTGCAAAAAATATTATTCAATGCTTTGGAGTTAGATGATATACATACATCTTTACTTGATTTGAAATAGAGGCCCTCATTTCTTTTTAGTCTCTTTGTTGCTTGATTTAGTGAGGTATGCTCTTTTTGATTTGAGTCCTTCTAATCACTTAGCTTCTAACTCACTCGAGTTAGCCTATATAAGTATTTTCCAGAGTGTAACGGCTCGGCCCAACTTATCATATATTGTCCGCTTTGGGCCTTACCGCCCTCACGGTTTTGTTCCTAATGACGCGAGCCCACTTCTGAGCCTGACGCCCCAAAACGCGTATAACAAGTTGGCAGCCAACACCACTTATAAGGCCAGCAACACACCCTCACCCGCCGATATGAGATCTTACATAAAGTATTTGTAATTTGACATAGCTCAGCCTTTACGATACTCATCACGACCCATTTACTTGTTAGAAATTATTTGTATCGTTGATCATTTTGAAGGGATCATTTATTATTCCCTTATCTCACTACTAGCAATATTTAGTGTTACTAGTTATCTTGAAAGGGTCAAAGTGCTTCTTGTAAGCAAAAATGTCCCATTATCTCACTACTAAAATCATTCTCATTTCACTATTGCCTTGAAGGGATCTAATCATCTTCTAAATACAACATTGCTTCTAACCCACTCAAGTTAGCCTATATAAGTCTTTTTTAGAGTATTTGTAATTTTACACGCCTTAGCCTTTATAGTGCTCATCATAACCCATTTACTTGCTAAAAATTCTTTGTCTCACTCATCATTTTGAAGGGATCATTTATTATTCCCTCATCTCATTACTAGCAATATGTAGTGTTGCTAGTGACCTTTAAAAGGTCAAAGTGTTTCTTGTAAACAAAAATGTCTCATTATCTCATTGCTAGAATCATTCTCATTTCATTATTGCCTTGAAGGGATCTAATCACTTTCTAATTACAATATTACCCTCTCTTTTTTACCATTACCCCTAAGTATGCTTTGTTAATGACTCAAACAAACAATGGCTTTAAATAGCCCTATGTAATATCCCAATTACTCAAAAGCTGAAGTTAATGGTATTTTCTTTTATTTCACCATCATTGTTTCTTATAGGTATCATCATTTCGTATAATACGATACTCATAAAATCTCAGAATTCAACATCTTAATAAAGGAGAATTTGCAATAAAAGCACTATATCATTATATTTACATATTCATAAGTTTACATTCCTATTCTAATATAATTATCATTACAAGTCTTTACAAAAGTGTCGAATAACAATTTCACAACTAACAGATTTGTTCAAACAAAATACATAACATCTTAACATACAGATATATAGTTTAGAACAAAACATGTGGACCCGTAAGACGAGATTCCTATGCACCTTAATTGTGTTACGTCCCTATTACAACACAAAATGCATACAAGAATTATAATAATTTAAACATGATAATAAATATTTAAAAGAATATTATCACTATTTTCCGTTAATAACCTAAATGAGTATATTCCTTCCTTTACCCCTTACATATATAATGCAAGCCTTATTATTTCGTCAATTGTATTATCCTTACTCGTAGGTCTCAACCTCTCCATGAGAGTTGTAGGGACCAGAGTTAATACATTGATCGTGGTTAAATTACTTTGCTTTACACCGATCATCATTTATGGACACCATTAACCACGGTTAATCACATTACTCAAACCCGGTCTTCCAATTTGGATGCCACTAGTTGAAGCTAAGTCATAATACCCAACCCGGTCATCCATCTTGGATGCCAAAGCTAATTATAATATCCAAATCTGGTCATCCATCTTGAATGTCATTAGCCGAGGCTAATCACAATATCAAAACTCGATCATTCCTCTCGAATGTTATTAGCCGAAACTAATCACAATATCCAAACTCGGTCATCTAATTTTGATGTCGTTAACCAAAGCTAATAACAATACCTAATCAAACATTTCGTGAACAATTTAGTATTCACAACGAGATAGAACAATTCTTTTATACAACATGTTTTTAGAGATTCTATATTATTTAAGAAGAGGGTGAAGACTACTTACATGTTCCTCCCGTGGGGTGTCCTCTTCCAGTCGAAGGTCCAATCCTGGTCATATTGCCTCACATATAAAATGATCACTAATTAGCATGTTCACATTTAGTAATCACATAAATCCAATACCATACATATCCTATGACTACACATGTTCACATTTAAGTGCTCCACACATTATATAATCATACAATGAAGGTTATCATAATAAGACACTTTTCTTAATTTTAAACATAGGTCATCCACGGACATCCTGGTGTTTAATTCTTGGGTTTTTTAGTGAGTTAGGTTAAACCGACGATGAAATTATCACTAACATTAAATTATTTCTAACATGGAATTTGTAAACAAAACTAAGTCGCTACTGTCACAGAAAATCATCAACGAAAACTATATTGCTGGTGACTAGGTCATTGTGACATAGAAATCGTTAGCGAAAACTAGGTTGCTGGTGACACAAAAATCGTTAGTGAAAACTAGGTTGTTACCGACCTAGAAATTGTCAATGAAAACAAATTTCACGACTAACACATAGAATCTTCAACAAACACAATCTATTGTTGACTTAGAAATTGTCATTGAAAACTAAATCGCTATCGACCTAGAAGTTATCAACAAAAACTAATTCTATGGTTGACAAATGGAATCGTCAGCAAACACAATCTATTGTTGACTTTGGAATTGTCAACAAAAAATGAGTCGTTGCTGACCTAGAAATCATCAACGAAACCTAATTTCACGGCTAACACATGGAATTGTTAGGAACATAACTTACAAATCATCAACAAAAATTGTAAACAACAAAAAAAAAAAAAACCAAAAACGGCCCCATTGTCACTATCGATTTTTGAATCGACAACGACACAACTTTCATTATCGATTTCTAAATCATGTGTGTGCTAATGAATTCATGTGTCAGTTGTGGTCGTAATACCCAACAGAAATCTAAGTAAAAGGCCGACTCATGCTATGTAAGAGTTTAAGGGAGAAAATCAGCTTACCTTAAGTTGTTAAGAAAGGGGGAGGAACTGATTTTAGAGAAACCAAAGCAGGGACATGAACACATTTAAACTAACCGTAAACACCCCACATCATTTAAAGGGGGTATAAATGTAAGAATAGAGAAAAGGAAACCCTTGCTCTTCCCCAAAACTAGCTAGCTACATTTTGCAAACCCCCTCCCTCTTTCCCAAAGAGAGGACCCCCAACCTAGCTGTATGCATCCCTCTTGAACCCTAGAGAGGAAATCATAGTTAAAGAGTACCAAAAATGGTTGAAACCATGGCAAGAGAGGGTGTATAACAGGTTGGTTGGTGCAACTAGATAAGAAAGGAAGGAAAAACCAAAACGAGAGAGGAAGAAAAAGTAAAAAATCACGAGTAGAGGTGTATAACAGGTCAGTTGGTGCAACTAGATAAGAAAGGAAGGAAAAACCAAAACCAAAGAGGAAGAAAAGGCAAAAAATCATGAGTAGAGGTGTATAACAGGCCGGTTGGTGCAACTAGATAAGAAAGGAAGGAAAAACCAAAACCAAAGAGTAAGAAAAAACAGAAAATGAGAATTAAGGAGTTTCTCTCTCTTTCTTCCCATTTTTTATTTTTTTTGCTTTTTATTTTTGAAAAAGCATGTGTATGTACAGGTAGTTGTGATTGTGGCTCACATCTTCCCTTAGTTTTACATCCAAGAACGGCTTAAACGCCCTCTATAGGTCGGGGATAGGCTTCCCATCTAGTTTTCTTAAAATCTGGCAAACAAGGTCTTTTTTTAGTCATATTCACAAGACTATGATGAGTATGTTCTTTATGAAAATGAGGCCATAAATCATGAATTGCATGATGCACATCTCCATTATAATGAGACCTAAGAGTCAATAGAAGATTATCTAAAGACTCTCTATGTTTCTAAATAAATCCCACCTTTTGACAATTTTCACACGTTTTGCAGAATGCATATGAGTCTCTTTTGACGAGAAATGATCCCCACGTGTCTCAGAGTGACAAAATTAAATGACACTTATTATCTCATTATCGAGAATGCATCTTTGAAATATTTGATCAAGACAATAGTTGAATAAGTAAGGGTCATCCCAATAAAAATTTTGCACCTCGCTCAAGAACTTTCTTTTGTCTTGGTTATCCAAATGAGCTAGCAAAAATCCTGAAGCAAGAAAATTGATATTTTTAGCAAACCAAGGCATTGAACTAAGAGAAAGTAAAGATTCATTAGAAAAGTAATCATTGATTGGTGTGATGTTGGATGTCGAATCTATTGTAAATTTTGACAAATGATCTGCGACAACATTTTCGATGCCTTTTTCATCCTCGATTTCTTCATGTTTGGTCATGGCATGAGAAAATGAAAGTACTGGTAGGGAATCAGTATTTTCTTTGCAATTTTCAAATTCAACTCCTTCCTTACCCTCAGAGATTGACTCATCATCTTTCTCACAAGGTTCAAGAGTGCGTTTTTTAATAACTTTACCACTGCAAAGAGTGATGACTGATTTGACTTGATCCATGTGTTGGCTTCTAGAACTACTTGCATTTGTATTGTATTGACCCTTTGGATTTTGCTATGGTTGAGATGGAAACGTATCGTTCTCTTGAAAACTGAGAGCAGATGTGAATTTTGCAAGAGCATCTTTAAAATCTGTCATGCTTTGAGCAAGTTGAGTGTTGATTGTCTCTTACTTTTCAATGAATACATGCAATGTTTCCTTAAGATTTTTTCTAGGAGGTGGAGCATAATGAGGTGCATATCCATGAGAATTTTGGAAATTATGGTGTGCTTGAAATGGTGAAGTCTGTGTATTATTGTTATCACTCTTCCAAATAAAATTTGGGTGATTTCTCCTACCAGGGTTGTATGTTTGCGAGTATGGGTTATGATTGGGCCTTTGTAAACTATTTAAAGCATGAGCATGTTCATGGAGGCATTCCTTGAAAGAAGGCAATGTTGGACAGTCATTGGTTGCATGTTCATTTGTTTCACAGATTTGACATACAATGTCTTGAACAGATTTTAAGTGACCACTCTTTTTACATTCAAGTGCCTCGACTTTTTCTACCTAAAGGTGCAAATTTAGCTTGGAGGTTTTGATCTTCCCTAAGGTTGTACATACCTCCACTAGATGTATGAGGTTGAGTTTTACCCGGTACCTCATAAGTGCTCATAGTGTCTTAATTTTGAGCATTTTCAGCTAGCAAGTCTAGGTACTTCATTGCTTCATTTGGGTCTTTATCTTCAAAAGTTCCATTGCACATCAATTCTATCATTTGCCTATCTTTAAGTGTTCTTTTTATAAAAATATGAAACCAATCTCCATGTTTCAAAACCATGACGAGGGCAAGTATCAAGCAAGTCTCGATACCTATCTCAATATTGGT
The DNA here is from genome assembly GCF_005239225.2 of Populus alba. Classification (NCBI taxonomy): domain Eukaryota; kingdom Viridiplantae; phylum Streptophyta; class Magnoliopsida; order Malpighiales; family Salicaceae; genus Populus; species Populus alba. The sequence continues at coordinate 22,085,422 of NC_133297.1, read as the reverse complement.
AAAATGTTTCTCCTGATTTTTGAGTGAAAATGGTGATTTGTATTTTGAAAGAGTTTGTTTTATGAGATGGAAAAAACTTCTTTAAAAATTGTTGTTGCATTTCATCCCAAGCATGAATGGATCCTGGTCTCAAATTTTATAGCCATGTTTTAGCTTTATCTTTTAAAGAAAAAGGAAAAAGCTTTAATATGATGGTGTTCATACTACAATTTGAGTCATTATAAATGTTATAAACTTTTTTAAAATCTCTCAAATGCAAGTATGAATTTTCTATATATAAGCCATGAAAAGAAGGTAAAAGTTGAATAATATTTGGCTTAAAATTAAAATGAGATGCATCAGGAGGAAAAAATATACATGATCACGCAATTGGTCTTGTTGGATTCATGTAGTCTCTTAGTGTTTTGACCTAATTATTCTCATTATAAAGCAACTGATTATCCTCTTCAACCATGTTTTCTAAAGAAGATGAGAATAATTGCACGTGACCAAACTCTCTTGCACGTGTAGGAAAAGAATAAAAAGAAGAAAAGAAAAGGCAAAAGAAAAGGAGACAAAACACAAGAAACAAAAGTTAGATAAAAGAAAAGTGAAAGGAGAAAAATATAACAAATTTTATAATTTGTACAGAAATTTACCTCCTAAGCAACGGTGTCAAAAACTTGTCACGATCAAAAGATTGATGTTTTCTTCCAAGTATAGAAGTGTCAAAGTAATAAATAACCTAGTAAGGACCAATGTCAAACCACTAGGAGGTGAACTATATAAATTATAAATAATATATATATTTAATAAAATAAAAAGTTTATAAGAATTTTATGGGGTATTGATGTAAGGATTAAACAATGATAAAATAATTATCAAGGTTAGAGGATCCACTATAGTATTAGAAATAAATATAGTATAAATTTTTTTTACTAATCAACTGGAAACCACACGCAAAGAAGGTTTCAATCGGATGATTTATCCTTAATAATTCATTATAAATTTTTAACATGATCATATTAATTATCTTATTTAACTAACACCAAACTTTTAAATATTATCAGAAATTCATGATACTAACTTATGTTAACAACAAATCAAGTTCCTTTTATAGCATAGGTATAGGTTATACCATACGGTTGGCTATGAAAGTACCAAGCATTTGTTGTACCAAGTGTTATATAACACAAATCTAGATTAAACATTTAACAAGTAAGGTATTAATAATTAATAAGATAAAAAGATAAGACATGTTAATAACAAACTTTCTCAGATATAAACATTGAAGTCCATGTTGAGTTTATATTATACCTATTCTAACATCATTAATGAAACATTTTCACCTTGACATAATAAACTTAGCTAAACATAATGAAGAAGAGAAACATAAATAAACAACAAAAAAACATACGTATAGTAAAGGAAATGAAAAGCATAAACAAGAGATTAAGGAAAATATAACATGAAATAAAACTTAAACATTGCAAAAATATAAAGAAAGAAATAAAGAGCATGATCTTGATCTGAACCACCAAGATGCCTAAATACATGGAAAATGCCTCCCTTTATAAGCTAAAATTTGAAACTATTGATTTGATGACTAATTGTTGAGTGGGTGGCCACATCTTGACTTAGTAACAATTCTTATTTTTTTGTCTGAACAAAACGTCATTGCTAATGTCATAATTTGAACCAACTTTACGCATGAAAGTTCCAGGAAATTGTCTCAACTTTTTAGAAAAAAAAAAAATGTTAGGTCATTTGGATTTCTAGAACTTGAGATATGGGCTGAACATTGAACAGTGTCTGGGCTATACGATAGATTCAGACTTCTTCGTTGTTGCTGTAATTTGAACTTGAAAACGGTATTTTTAAATCTTAGACTCCACATGAAAGTTTTATTTCTATGTCTTAGCTTTCCATCCATTTAAAGCAGACCTAAATCCGAGATCTATAGCTCCAGATATGACCCAATTACCGAACAATGTTCCAGTTTGGACTGAACCAGCATCTCTTTTCTAAGATTGACCCTCTCTCTGTCCTTTCAATTTCAGTGCTTAAACTCATCAATCAATCCTTTTATTTATCTGATACGCCTGCATTTAAGATGAACATTTATCATAAATTAAGGTATCTTATAGTATCAGACTTGTTATTATAAAATATGCTTTAGTTAAGGAGTTATTGATACTTCAAGTCCAAAATGATGATATAAAACCTTGATAAAAATGCAATTTTAAGTACTAATCCAGACACATAGTTCATAACAAAATATATGGACCCATGAGACGGGATTCCTATACACATTGATTGTGTGACATCCCTTTTATAATGTAAAATGAATACAAGAATTATAAATAATTTAAACATGATAATAAATATTTAAAAGAATATTATCGCTACTTTTCATTAATAACCTAAATGAGTAAATTCCTTCATTTACCCCTTACATACATAATATAAGCCTTATTATTTTGTCAATTGTATTATCCTTACTCGCACGTCCTAACCTCTCTATAGGAGTTGTAGGGACTGAAGTTAATACATTGGTTATGGTTAAATTACTTCGCTTTAACCGAGTCATTCTTTGTAGGAAATCGTTAGTAAAAACTAGGTCATTAGTGACACATAGATCATCAGCAAAAACTAGGTTACTGATGACACATAAATCATCGGCAAAAACAAAGTCAATGGCTAACATATGGAATCATCAGTAAACACAATCTATTGTTGACTTAAAATCATCAACAAAAACTAATTTGTTGCTAACCCGGAAATCATCAATGAAAACTAATTCCGCGGCGAACGCATAGAATCGTCAACGAACACAATCTACTGTTGACTCAGAAATCGTCAACAAAAACTGAGTCGTTGTTTACCTAGAAATCATCAATAAAAACTACGTCGCTGCTGATTCAAAAATCAATAGTTATGAAGGAGTCATTTCTAGTCTTACTTTTTTCCCAGGCTAAGTATAGCTTTCCCCCCTATAACATACCCCAACCTAGTTGAACTTAAATCGTTATCAAATCACACCTAATTTATCATAAGGTTATCAAGCAATACGCAACCAAGTCTCAACATGCATATATATTTTACAAAGGTTCTTTTAACTATCATTTCAAAATCAGAACCTAATGTTGCCACAATCATACATGTTATGTTTTCAATTTTATCATGTCAATTTATCAACACAAATTAATTGTCAATTCACATTATGCAAGAGTCTCATTTCCATCCTAGGTCTTGTTTCTCTAAGGGTGTTTATCATGCAAAGTTTCCTTCATGATTTCCCCTTTTTCTTTGATCGAACATTATTGTCCACTCTCTCCCAATTTACACATGCAATTCATCATTCCTATCACAAGTATATTTACAACAACATGCTACAATCACACCTTCATTTGGTTCATAAAATGGAAATTCATCAATCACATAAACAAGATCAAAGCATTAACATAATATGGTTCTTGTTTTAGCTCAAACATGTCTCTAACACATTCCATCATTTCATCTCACTTTCACACAAGCTCTTCAATCATGTATGCATAATCAATACATTAACATAAACATGAAATTTATTTCCATTCAAACATGTCTCTATAAGTTTAACAAGGTCACAATTATGAATTTTATCACTTCATTTCATCTCTTTTCATTATCTCCCTTGGTCGGTCTTTTTTTTTGTTCATCAATATTCATCCTTTTTTTTTTTGTTAAAGGTTCTAGAATTATGTCCCCCTACCCCATTCTCTTCAATCTTTCTATCTAATCCTTGTTAATCATAGGTGTAAGAATCCTAAGCCATTCCCTTGAGGTTTCCTTCTCCCTTTTGTCCTGAAATCTCAAAAGAAACAAGTAAGGAAGTGATGTTGTTCTTACCTTACAATTTGAAGTAGCCATAAGGAATGTTTTAATAGTTTTTCTTCCTCTTTTCTCTCAATTTTTTCCTTCTTCCTTTTGTTTGTTCCAGTCAGCCCTATAGGCTACTTCTTCCATGTTTTCTAACTCTCCACTCACTCAAACACTCAAGGAAGATAACATGCATGCTGGTTTGGTTAGGTTTTTTTATTGGGAAGCGATGGTTGTTGCAGCTAAGGCTGCTAACCAATTTTTAAAGAGAGGAAAAGTCATTTATTTTTCCTCTCATGCATTTATACCCCTCTTAAATGAAATAGGGGTGTTTGGGTGTTGGTCATCCTTGTTCTTATCCCTCTCTTGGGTTATCTTACAACTGATTACCACCCACATTTCCCACCTAGGATAGGTTGGTTTTCCTCCCCTAAATTCTACCTAAAATAGGTGTTTGTTTCCTTCAATTCTTTCCTAGCATAGGTCAACCTAATACTATCTTTTTGTTAGGTTTTACACCATTTTAATGAAGAAATCCTTATCCCAAATGATTTTTAAAATCTTGAACATCTTATGTTTTGAGAACGAAAATTGTTCTAAAGTGAGTTTAAAACACATTGTTTTTAAAATCTTGGATTTTTTTTTTAAATGATTGATTTGTTTTTATGGTAGTGAGATTGAAATTGATGAGGGTACATGATGAGGTAACCTTCTATTTTTATGGGTTTCAAAGCAAAAAACTCAAGTAAAAGTTTGATATTTTGTTTGAGAAAAATCTCTTTTTGAGCACTCAATTTATTAGCATGAATAATAACAAGTGGCTTGCTTGTGATGTCACCACTCTTATGAAAACATTTTTTGCATTTTAAGAGCGTCATTTATTGATCCAGGTTACTTGTTTATTTGCTTGATTAGAAATGACTTGTAAAAGGCACATAATGTAGGCTATATTTTTTAGTTGTAAAAGAAAATGATTTATAAAACTCAAAACATGTTTCAAGGTTTTAAAGACCTAGAATCACTATCAATTGGTTAACTCATTTTGCCCTTTAATATTTTTTTTATTTTTTTTTTGTTGTTTTTCTTTGATTTTCCTTTTTATTGCTTTGGTAGGGTATCTCATTTTGTTCTAACTATCATTTTTGTTTTTTTATTTATTTATTTTGGGCATTCCTCCTATCATTGAAGGTTTTTTTGGTTTTTTATCCCTCTGGCTTTCTCATAGCTTTTTCATCAATTAATGAAATTTCACTTGCACATAGTATCGAGTGTGATCTTAGTTATGATTTTTATAAAAGAAAAATATTTAGGCTAAAAAAAAAACTACAACAGATATATTCAGTTTATAACGTAAAAGAAATAATAAGGATGGAATTTTCTTATTTCAAGTGCAAATAGTTAAAAGTGATAAACTTTGATCTTGTTCATTGTAATGGTTTGGACTTTCCAAATAAATGTATTTCACAAGTTCATGAACAAGGAATCCATTATATATCATTTTGCAAACATCTAAACTATGGCTCAAGAAACATGATGTGAGAATGATTGTTCATTTTTTAATTCATATATTTTTGTTTAGAGTTTGGTCATCTCAATAAAAAAGTTACTTTATTCATTTGTTATTCTATAAAAAAAATGTCAAAATATTATTTTAAACCATCATCAAATTATTTCTGAATCAAAAGAAATTCAATTTTTTAAAGTTTCACTAAGAAAAAGATTTTTCTGAAAAAACTAAAACAAGTTGAGTCTATGAAATTTAATAAAAAGAACTTTCATATAGAGCCAATTTGACAAAACTTCCACCTGTAAAGGCCATTGATCATTGAATTAAGATGGTGCCAAGAGTGACAACATCATCTCATTCCGAAATTGCATGTTATTAATGAAATTAACTAAGTTGAGAAAATAGTTGAAAGAACTTATTAATGCTAGGTTCATTTTTCCTAGTGTCATTTTGTTTTAGATAAAAAGCAGATGAAAGCCTAAAGATGCATTACAATAAGAACAAATATTTGACACCTTAGATTCAAGACTCGATGGACAAGTTGAGCAAACCATCCATCTTTAAAGGTTTGTTTGACATTGTGATTGAATCGTTATTTCATCATTTTTTGAAAAACAAATTGCTTTAAATTAATTTTTTTATATATTTTTAAATAATTTGATGTGTTGATGTCAAAAATAAATTTTAAAATATTAAAAATTATTTTAATATATTTCCAAGTTAAAAACACTTTGAAACACATTTACTACTCTCAAATAGACACTTCACGAAACCACATTTTCAATCGGGGTCATTGGCAAATAAGGATTGTTGAGGGAGATAAGCACACAATTCGGTACAATGAAGTTTTTAGCTATGCTTTTGGTTAATAAATGCAATTTATGTCCAGTTTGGCCCATTGTAGGTCATAAGTCTAAAAGTTTATTTGTTTTTGTATTTTAAAAAATGCTTTAAAATAAATTAAAATTTTTTTTTTTTGCTTTAAATTAATTTTTTTTTTTGGTGTTTTATAATGTTTTAATATGGTGATGTCAAAAATAAATTTTAAAAAATAAAAAAATTATTATTTTAATAAGTTTTGCGTGTGAAAAAACATCAAAAACACCTATAGAAGAAAATAATGATTATTGTGGTCATTTTTTGCAATGCGTTAACAGGTCTCTTTCACTTGCCACAAATTTCCTAGTGCATCTAAAAGCACTTTTTCTATAATAGCCAATGAAATCAACGTATAGTGGAAGCATGGGAGCCAACATGAAGTCTTTGAAAACTTGACTTAAAATTTCAGCTAAGAAATCCGTGATCAATTTTACCTATAATAATGAACTAAATAATACCATCTTTCCAACACAAAAAAATAAAAAATAAAAAAAAAAAAAAATAAAAAGCAAATCTGTCACTTGGCAAGACATGTATCAGAAAGGTTCTCACCAATAACCATCACAGTCACGCTCACCTGTCAAGAACTATTGGCACCATGCATAACATGAGAGGCGAAAATGTGAAAGATGTAAAGGCACCAAATTCTCTCACCGAGTTCACCTACACATGAATCATAAGTCCAGTTACTAGCTAAACGTTTCTTCTACGGTAATGGAAAAGGCTATAAGAATTCCAAGAAGACACAGCTAAAATGTTAAATGAAAACTCCTCTATGATATATAAAGACTAAACATGGATTACAGAAATGTAAAAGGCAGTAAGAGTTCCAAGAAGACAAAGCTAATTGTTATATAATGACGAGTCAACTACATCTCAGTCACATAGTGGTTAAGGTTAGCTAAAAGAATTCTTTACAGGAGAAAACAAATCCTTTATATAGACATCCGTACATTACAAGAAAATATGAGACATCTGTATTTATCCTTGTAGAGTGTAGTATTTCTTGCAGCATTTGTTCGTAGAAAAGTTTTGTTAAGTAAACCTCCTATACAAATCCATTTTCTATTCTTCCCCCCCATTTTACAAGACATGAAGATGGCATTGCTAATGTTATGATGATCACATATATACCTCGTAGTAATAGCATCAAAGATAGCATCCACTCTAAACATGGCAAACCCCTTGCATTATACAAGGTTCAGGGAGACAGCTCCATCTGAATTCTGAAAATCTTGTGATAATAGCAACTAGCAGGTTCTGGGATTCACATCATTGTTGCCGACATGCATGTAAAATATAAGCACGAAAAGTTGATGCATTATCAGAAAAAGGACTTTTTTTCAATTAATTTATAATTGTGTTAATTTAGTTTCTTATATTATTTGGGAATCCAACTTATCATTTAGGATGTCTGTATTATGTAGAGGTCTATTAGTATTAGAACTGTCCAATATTTTTTATTCAGCAACGATTTTGATTGATCAGACCTGTTTTAAGATTTTGCTTTGCCTAAAAAAGCCCACATATTTTACGTGTGAAGAAAATGAGTTATGAAAATTATTTGTTCTTGCGGATTTCAAGAGCATGGGTTCAAGTATTTCAAGTGGATTTTAGGTTGACTATCCTTTTTACTTTATTACTGTCTTCGGTCTACATTAAGAGTTCTATCAAGAGAACTATCTGTCATTTTCACAAAATTTCTAGCATTAGCATGAGAAACAGCTTGCACTCTGCATAAAACAACTCGTATAAAACTACCACTCTCCGTACCATCTGAATTCCAGACAGGTACTCTGATTTTTGACACAGAGATGTGACAATGTTTCTTCCTATGCTATCACACGCCAATTACATTAAAGGTAAAAGCAAACTGCATGCTGCAGCATTTATCATAAGATTCCCAGTTTCAGCATTGCAGGTAGAAGTTAAAATTTATGTAGGAGTATGTGCACATGCTGGACAGGGGTGAATATACTTACAATCTTTGTGCTGCTTCCTATCTTGAATACAGCTGCAGCATCTGCATAGAAAAGACATGTGAGGGCTAACAAAAAATGATGAAAAAATGTGTCAGAAGAATTTAATTCCAAATCACGGAAGACAGGCAACTGCAATCTCAAAACCTCTGTGCTGAAGAATCTCCTTTGAATTGAGTCTCTATTTCACTTAGATACAATCTCAACAAGGGTGACCTGCAACACCATTTACAGGATCATTAATTGCAAATGGACAAACATCAAGCACTCCATTCATTGAAGTTTGAAGCACCTTTTTGTTAAAATCATGTGAGAGCCATCAAAATTAAAACGCTCCATTGTATCTGTGTGATTATATCATTTCACAGAAATCACAAATGCAATGAAACTTGTTCAACCATAACAAGTCTAAAAGAAAACTAAAATCATATTAATTCCTTTATAAATTACATTCCCAGAACATACAGACAATGAAGAGAAACGCAATAAGAATACCATGATGGGATTGCAACTGCTGCAAGGACAGGGGACTGTTTCCACAATAGAGAAAGTTGATAGCCCTGCAGTCTGGCTAGATACTCAAGAATATCACTTTCCTGCTATAAACAGCTAAAACCAATCAAAATGGATAATATAAACATAGGAACAAAGGATGTGGAGCTATACACTGGATACAGCACCAGTCAACTGCAAATAAATAAACAAACAGCACGGTAAGGAAACATAACAAAGTATACTTAGAGATGACAGTGTTCATCAGCCAAGTGCATCAAATTCTGCAACAGTTTCCAAAAGACCAAAAGAAGGATAAATAGATATGTGATGATTAATGCCACGCTCTTGCAACCTTGGAAGTTCGCTCCACTAGGCATCATGAACCTCTACATGAAATTTCTACCCCATTAACAAATGCCTGGTGCAGCTCATTATTTTCCTCAAGGGGACACAAACAAAAAGATAGGTGCAGAACTTTGTCCCTCACAACCTGAACGAAGCATCCAGCGCCAGTCATCCAGCATGACTGTGCACAATGAGCGTGGTTAGCTTTGAACTTTAGCCACCAAAGCAATATCCTCAACAAAGGCCATAAATAGTGCAGACATTATTAGGTTCCAAGCTCAAAATGAACTCCACCCAGCTTGCCCCAACACAGACAACCATGGCCACTTGAGCATTATGTCCAAAACCACTCCAAGTCCAAGGGTCTTCATCGAGGAAGGTAGGCAGCATAAAGATCCATCTTTTATGTATAAACAAACAGGAATAATGAAAAGCTGAGACTAATTGACACCACATTTAATGTGTTTGGTAAAGCAGTGCAATGTGCTTCTCAATTGAAAATGCATCAAAATGATGGTTTTTGTTTTTAATTCAACATATCAAAACCATTGAAAAACACCTAAAAAGCATCAATTTGATGCTTTTTTCAGGTAAAACATTGTTTGAAAAGTAGGTTCAACCACAAAAACAAACGCTAAGAAAAAAAAAGTGATTTTTCTCTCATAAACAACTATTAATAGGGATCACAGACAGATGCTTGCTCATAGAGATACTACTCTTACACTAAAGGAATCATCATAGAATTTGATCTTTATAACAATTGAGCCCAATATTTCCGCATGCATCAAGCTTGCCAAATTTCAAGTCAATCAAACATACGTATGTTATCACATCCATGTGACTTGTTTACTTCATATTCTCAATAATAATAAATAAATAAAAAATCTACTTTCTAAGATAGAGTGTCATGGTTGTAGATCAATTTGAAATTCTACACTAGCACAAGGAAAAATGTTTATATGAAGGACAATCATATAGGAGCTCATAAAACCGTGTAGGCATAGAACCTGCACCTCATGTCAATGGATACCTCTTCATGAGTATGTGTGGGTGTTTTTCATATCTATATAATCCATTCAAATTCAAGTATATAGAGCACCTTTGAATCTGCTGCTCTCTCACTGGAATGGAAACCTTGAGCTCTTCCACTAAGCAAGCTGCACACCTCATAATATAGGTTTGAGATAGTGGCGGAGAAATATGAAACTGATGTAGCATATTCAATTAGACAATTCCATTGGCTTGCAATGCGTCCGAGTAATAGGAGTTCCTGTCTCAAGGGAAAGGCAAAGGACTTCCTAAAAACCAAGGTCAATTTTCAGTAAATCAACTCAAATGCACTATCTAGATCACCAAAACCAAGTGATTCGGTAATTCATCAGCATCCATGCCAGGAAGCCAAGTACACTCTTAATTGCCCACAGCAAGATCACAATATGTCAATATTAATAACAGCAATGATATGCTCATGTAATCAAAACAAAAAAAGTAAACTGTTTTTCAGTCTACTGAATCAATGAGATACATGTAAAGGTAAACTATTAAAACATATGCAGAAATGCACAAGCTAGTTTTCAGGCATGGATTCACAAATGCAAAATTTAACCCAGATTTGACCTTATTTTTGCACTAACCCAATCATTCTATTTCAATTCTCATTTACATCCTTCACTAATTTAACCTAGACTCCTCCCCAAACTGAACCCCCCCCCCCCAAAAAAAAAAAAAAAAGCATATAAAAAGGGGTTTGGTTTGCTGGGTTTTGAGCGAACTTCATAATCATTCACAACCATCATAAAATAGCATCAAAAGGTGTGTGAGAGAGAGAAAGAAGTTCACATGTAGTTATTGCAAGAAACCCAGATGAGAAAATTTGACAATGCATTCCAAAGCAAGCCAAGTGAATCAAATAGCACAAGTGCAGTTGTGTTTGGTTGACATCACTGCTTGCAACCATTTATACGCTGAAATAATATTACAATACATGCACAATAAATTTAGCATGCACATAAAGCTTGTAGATGATTCCTAAATCAATGGAATTCTTAATATTTCAAATATTGAAAACTCATGGATCAAATAACCATTATATTGTAAAATATGAACCAAACCAGTGATTGCTGGTCAAAAAATCAAGCTATATGTATTAGACTACATCCTTCTATTTAATTTCAAAAATTAGATCAACTTACAACTATTTCACTCAAACCATCATCTTTGCAATCTGCTGAAGTATTCAGGCGTTCAAACACTTGCTGCCACTGCATCTTGGGGGCAGAAAATATCATGCTGGCACCTGAGACCAATCTAATGGTTCTCTTATCAAGAAAATACGAAACCATCTTTGATTTCCAATGATTCCACGTGAAAAAATCAACCAGCTGTTCTATTTCCCTGCACACAAAGCCAAAGTGTGTCTGTTTTTGACCTCAAAGTAAAAATTCTATAATCTAGCACCAACTACTTGCTCAATTGAACCAATCGACATGAGTAAAATAGTTGTAAAAAAATGTCAACAAACTTTATTTGCAAGAAACAATGAAGCCTACATGGTTTTATGCATGTAATTGTCAGTCAATAAACAAAATGCACTTATTTCACAGTTAGGGAAATGAATTCGTTTTATACCCAACAGATAAAGGAGCTCCATCAAGTTTTAGTTGTTCTTCCAGCATGCTACTATCAGATTCAGTCCCACTACTACACCTGATAGCATTAGTGAGGACATCTAAGCCTGTCTCCACTGTCGATATGCATGACACTGCAGACTGCCTCTTGAAGACTTCTTGAAGAGTCAACTTTGTCAAATCATCATCGCTGAATTTTCCAAACTTCACAGTTTGACTAATTTCTTCTGATAAAACCATAGAATCCTTCACAAAACCCCTCCTTTCTAGAACCAAATCAAGCTGCAGATTCCGCGGCTTTAACTTGTTAAGATACACACTTAGACAATCATGCTCCGATTCCGAAACCGTCTCAAGCTCCATCTCAATTACAGCAGTTAAAAAAGCTTTGAGATGTGAATCCCTCAGTGGTAAAGTCTGGAACAAATGGGCCAACACAAAACTCCTTGCCCTACTCAGAGTATCGCATGATAGATTTGCAAGACCCTGCTTTTATCAGATATATATATATATATATATATATATATATATATATATATATATATATTATTATTGCAATCACATCAAACTTTGTCACAGATAATAAAACTAACTCAAAATGAAGAAAGCCACAACCTGGGGAAAATAAGGGTTTGATTTCATTTGACAGAGAGCTGCATCAAGTTCCTTAATTGAGTCCTGGTAAACATCTGAGCTATTCATATGCTTAAGTACCTAAGACGTCATAGGAGTAGTAATTACCAGGAACATTTATAATAATGCTCTGTCTGCCCTTCAATGAAGAAACGAACTAATGCTTAGATACACGAAGATTGATTTAAAGAACAAAAAAAAACTGTGGGGCTTACATTTTGGAAGAAGGAACCCCAGTGGATGGCTTTTTTCATGTTTTGAGCGTCCCAGTGGGCTAAAAGAGCAGAGGATTGATACCCAGATGCTAAAATCATTATATCTACAAACCCTTTTAGAAGTTTCACCATTTCCTCTAATGATATGCATGGGTAATTCCACCCCATTCCTTTATTCTTCTTTCTCGTTGCGCTACCGAAGAGCACGAGCAGCAGCGCAGCGTGTGGGAAGGAGTCACAAGTTACAACCGAGAGAGAGAGAGAGAGAGAGAGAGGTGAGAATGTTTTCTCAATTTTTTTTTTCTTGCAATTCTGAATTTAGTTGTACAGTGTAGAATACCAATTTTTGTCTTTTTTTTTTTTTAATTTACCATTTTTTTGATTATGACTTTCCTACTCCATTAACGAAAGCTAACTGATGAGGAGAAATTACTCCTCACAGAAATACTGTTTTTATTATTATTATTATTAAATTTATTTTAATATTATTTATTATTGAGTTTTATAATTTATTTTGGTTTATTTTCTTCCAATAAAGCTATTTCAATTTTATAATTTGAATTATGAATTTTGTGACTTAACCTAATTAAATTAAATTTGTATAAATAATCGATTTTTTTTTAATTTTATCTTTTATTATTTTTAGTTGTTGGAGAATTAAATTTTATAATTAATAACATACTTGTAATAAAATTATAACCAAACATTTCTTATATACATGAAAAAAAAATAATTAGCAATTTGTAACATCCCACCATTTGCAATACAATTATAACCAAATATTTGCCATATATATATATATATATATATATATATATATATTAAGAAATGAGTCTATAGACACACACAAATTATGTTTATTTTTCTAGATAAATAACTTTTGACATTCATATCTACATTTTAACTTTTTTCATTCTAAACCTAGTTACTAACCTTGCAAGTTTTGCCTTCTAAATTCATTAATATTTTTCTCCTTGTTTGTCCTTATCAAAAACCTTATATTAACACTTAACTATTGTTAGTTATTGTCAATATTTTTCAACTTTCAACCATTATAGCATATTAGCCCATCAATTTTATTTTCATGATAGACATCATCATTTACATTAGTCACCTTTCGAGATGGAAATCTTACAGTTCATTCGTCTTTATTCATAACAATAGATTTAACATTTATTGGCTTCTGTAAAAGATAGTAAGCTTAATACTCATTGGCTTTTATCGGAGATGACAAACTTGCATTTCATTTCGCATTTTTCATTCACTTTTTTTCTATCATTTTTTTTTTTATATGCATTTTTATATCTTACGTTCAATTCTTATATATTTTTTTTGTTATCTCTTTTTGAACACTACAGTACAATACTATAAATTAAAAAAAAACATTATAACAATAATTTAAAGAGATAGAGTGTTAAGCACTCATCTGCTTCTTATCTAGATCAAGCTCCTTTCGCTAATGACCCAACCTTTGATGCTTCTTCTAATCCAAAAAATAAAAAGAAATACAAACAATTAATACATTTCCCAAAACAATTTCATTTATTTTTGAGTCAAATACAAACAATTAATACGTCTCCCAAAACAATTTCATTTATTTTCAAGTCAAACAAATACTAACCTGTTTTACTATTTCTTAGCACATTAATAAACATAAAAATAATATACAATAATCCATATTCATGAAATTCCATAACCCAACAACTATCTTAAACCATACTTCAATCTTCCAAACAAACTAACTTAAATTTCAATGTATATAATCAACTACTTTCTTTCAACCATTGTCGTCTCATTAATACTTATAAGATAAATCAAAATTATAATAATATGTCAATCAATTATTCAATTTTCCCACAACCATATACATGGCCAGCTATAAAGTTCATTATGTCATCATGATTCTTTCTTCAATTGTTCATGCATTTTCATTAAAAATAAGCTAATCTAACTCGATTCATCAATTATAAATTAATAACACAATTCCCCCCCCCCTTATTACCTATACAGCCTAATTCACTGTATACTAATAAAATCAATCAAATTTTGTTAAAAGAATTTAATCCATTTTCAATTATCATTGTCATAACAACACACATTAATTTCATACAGTTTCTAAACATTTAACACAAACAAACAACTTTCCATTTAATATTAAGCTTGGTCGGCCCTAACTCTTCTAACCACCATGATTTTGCATTTATCGAAATTTATTCCATCCTAATTTCTTTAATTACAACAAGATTTTCAATTCTCCTAAATTTCAATAATGAATTTGAAATTTCTTATCAAAATCATTTAAACTTCCCTCAAGCTTATATGGATGGGTTTAAGACACTTTACAAGTTGATTATTTGAACTTCAAATGCTTCATATTCGAGTTCCCACTTATCCTTCTTCTCCTTCCTTTATTTTCCTTAGTTTTTCTCTCTAAAACCTTATTTTTATTTCACTTTAATCACTCCCAACTCTTGTGTTTATGTGTTTTAACTCCACTAATCCCACCTATGATGTCTCAAAACCTAGTTTACCCAAGAAATTTGGAGAAAAAGCACAGAATAAGAGAATAAAAAGCTCATTCTCTCTATTCATGGTCGGCGATTTCATATAAGCAAGGGAGTTGGATTTTTTTGTAAATTTATAGCTTTGTTATTATCTTATTTCTCTTAAATAATTCTAGGAAGTTTTCCATAAAATTTGATACCATAATGGATCAAATTTATTCATATTACTTGACTATCCTTTGAAAAACACATTGTTCCAAAATTTATATTTTTTATTTATTTATTTTATTTAAGATTCCACTATGATTGAAAATTCACACTCAATTATTTCATCTTCAACCTTTAGGGTCCGTAACTATTTTGTACAATCAACTACTCATTTTAAACTCTCTTAAGATATTTTCAACTTTAATATTTTTCTAAAATTTTAACTTGAGGTTTACATTCTCTCCCTTATAAAAATTTCATCCCTAAAATTTAAATTCATACATATGTTTAGAAACAAGTCTGGATATTTCTTTTCATTTTGGATTCCATTTCTCATGTCTCCTTTTCTATTTGAGAATTTCTCCATAACACTCTTATCAAAGGAACCACTCTTATCAAATGAACCTTCTTATTTCCTAATTCCTTTTCCTTCTGATCTAAAATCCTCACAGGTTTTATTCTAAGGTTAAATCCTCATGAATTTCCTTTGTTATTTGTGGCAAAACTTGTGGGGGATCTATCTTAGCATTTCAAAGTATTGATATATAGAATACATTTTGTATTTTAAACTAAATAGGGGTGGTAGTGCTAATTTACCTTCGTTTCAAAAATGAATAATGTTTCTCCAAGGTATGACCTTATAAAACACTTGGTCTCCCACTTGAAACTCCAATGGTCTCCTTTGATTATTTGTGTAACTCTTCAATGTTTCTTGGGCTTCTTTCATCCTTTCTTTAATCACCTTGACTTTATTAGTGGTCATTTGCATTGATTTTGGTCCCAAATTTTTTCTTTCACCAACTTCATCCCAGTATACCAGAGTAAGATATTTTCTTTCATATAAGGCTTAATAGGGAGCCATACCAATAGTTATCTGATAACTATTATTATACGTAAATTCCACCAAGGAAAGATGATCCTTCCAATGTCCTCCAAACTTTAAAATACAAGACCTCAATAAGATCTTCTACTATTTGGATTGTCCTTTCTGATTGACCATCTATTTGTTGGTGGAAGGTTGTACTTAATTTCAATTCTGTTCTCACGACATGTTATATACTCGACCACAACCTTAAAATAAATTGTGGATCCATGTCGGAAACTGTTAAAACTGGAACACCATGCCATCTCATCACTTTATTCATATACAAATTAGCCAGTTTATCCACTTGATTTGTCATTCTCATTGGTAAAAATATGACAAATTTAGTCAATTGATCCATAATTACCCAAATTGCATTATTTCCTTTTCAACCTTTAAGCAATTCGAACATAAAGTCTATCTTAATATCTTGCCATTTCCATTTTGAAATAAAAAGAGGTTGTAATTGGCCTACAGGTCTCTCTATGGTGTTCCACCTTCACTTGGTGGCATACAATGCATTTAACAACAAATTCAACTATCTCTCTCTTTATCTTAGACCACCAATAGTAGTTTTTCTAATCTCCATATATTTTTGTGCTTCTAAGATGAATTGCAAGCCTAAATTTGGCCTCTTTAAGAACTTTATCATTTAAAGCCTTATTATTAGGCAAATAAATCATCTTCCCCATTGTTATTATTATAACCCAATTTTCGGTTCCTAAAATTATCCTTTTATTTTATAAATAATAATACAAAAATAATAATATAAAATAAAGAAGATTAAAAAATAAAAAAAATATAGGAGGACAAACGACTTGGTTGGCAATAACAGGATGGAGATGGATTAAAATGCACAAATGAGAAATTAAAGGACCAAACTGGATCTTTAACAATATTGAAAACTCAATTGTGCCATTGAAGGACCTAATGATGAAAGACAAAGTAAATTCAATGCTAACTTAAATGAATATTAGATGAATTTGCATTGAAATTAAGTATGAGGACTTAATTAGATTTTTAATAAGCTGACTTAATTTAATCATAGGCCTAATTCAAGATTTGATTAATTTTAAAAATTAATTTAAGCTAAAATTAAAAGAATTAATTAATTTTTACAAGCTTAATTGAATGAAATCAAGGGTGAAATTGCAAAAAAGTCAAAGTTTATGGGTCAATTAAGGGCCAAATTGAAGAAATTTAGGACCAGGAACCTTTCTGCTAAAGGCGCATAACATTAGGGGTTGTACCGAACTTTTCCAATGATTAAGTTGAAGAAATTAGGGGCTAAATTTAACAAATTGAAAACCAAATACTACTTTGAAAAAGGCACCAGACTTGAGGGGTCTCAATTGATGTTCGACAGGGATTAAATTACACAAAATTAATATTTTTTTTTTCAATTAAGAACCTCTAAGCTTAAATTAAAAGACTAGTGACTAAATTTGAAATTGCTTGATCCCAATTACTAAAAGACTAATTTAAAGGTTTAAGAAAAACGACATTGTTTTGGTTAATGTTCTCTTATTTTGGCTAATTGTGAACCACTCTTTTGTGCAATAATCATGGTAACTCTAGCGACAACTGGTGAATGACAATAACCATTGGACAAAGGAGCTTCGCTTATATAAGGTTATGTTGCCTTTTTCAATGTTTTTGCCCCACCTGCCACATGGAATGTAACATCTCAATTTTTAACACATGTTGTGTTCGAATAGTATATTTATATGCAATATTAGGGTCACTTTTTTTATTTGTTATAATTTCTGCAGAATTTCCCTTATAGATGGAGGGTGTTAAATTATCAACATCTTCAATCACAGCCCAAACAACACCATAATTACAGTCTAATCCTCCTATACCTTATCCAACATCAACATAACTGAAGATTGACATACAATAAATTTCTTTCATGAAATATGAATAACGAAGCTTAAAAATAAAAAGGAAAAGAATATAAAATATGTAACAAGAAAAGTAAATGCACGGTACTATATTTAAAGAGCTTTAAAAATAAATAATTTATATAATAATGTTAAGGATTCTAGTAATTATACATAATAAGTGTGATTACAAAATATACCTAATATAACAAAATCTACCCCTAATATATCAACTCATCGTTCAATGTGTGATGATCCTACAAATGAAACTAATAAAATAATAAATAATTTAACAATGAAATTCATAAGTGCACACCAATATTTAAATAAATTTTGATAAGTCTCGACACACATTTATCCTTTCCTTAATTTCCAATCCAAAATTTTGATTTCTTTACAAGCATAACCTCATCTTCATCCTAAAATTCATATTCAATATTCACAAACACTTTATCTATTTGGTTTCCTTTTAATAATGGAAACAACATATTATTGCATTTCATTCAACCATAAAAGAAATAGATAGTGGCAACATTGGCTTTCATCCAAGCATGAAAGCAACATAACAATGGCTCTCATTCATTAATTAGAGCAACATGACAATGGCTCTCATTTATTAATGGAAGCAACAAATATAACATTGGCTATTTTTTTTCCTAAAAAAAACAACACATATTGGCTTTCATTCAATATGAAATCTACATAATCATTGGCTTCACTTTAATAATAAAAGCAACAAACTCTGGTTTTCCATAAATCCCTTGTTAACATACGTTTATCACTTTTACAAAGGTTTATCAAGTGTAAGAAATTGCAAGACTAATATACAAAATTGAAAAGACTAAGGTGCAAAAGACCTACCTAATGTCTAACCTCTAGATGCAACACCTTGTTATTTTCTCGCTAGTGAAGCATCTCAATCATCATTGACAAGTTCCATGAACAACAAAAGTGTCATTCCAATTCTCATCCAATTCTAGATTTTAAATCGTTAAGTAAGAAGAAACCTTAAAGTTTCACACGTGTACACAATGTTTTGTTTGTCGTAATTTCTATAGTGTCAAATCCCAAACAAAGATTGACAATTAATTATTTCTGTCATTCAGCCTAAACCTTTCAGAACAATGTTCAGTGTTTCAATTATAACTAGAGTTGTAGAGCTTGGTTTTAAGCGCGGTTTATTTTGTTACAAAGATAGAATATAAGGACACAACTTTTATAAGGGTGATGAACCCACTTATGCCATTTAGATATTGAAAAGTACTCATGACAGTAACCATGTGGGGCTATCCAATAGGTTCTAAGTTAGACCTTTTTGTCAGTTTTTTTTTTTTTTTTTTTCATGTGGGGCTATCCAATAGGTTCTAAGTTAGACCTTTTGTCAGTGTTTTTTCTATATTTGGTGTTTCATAGCTCCAAATGAGGTAAAACTAATTGGATTGGAAAGTTAACATGCATACTTATAACTTTCATGAAGAAAGGTATATCAAATTTTATATTTTTTAAGTCAAATTATAGTTGGAAGTTTGGTTATAAATCTATCATGTTTTTAGCAAGCAATTAAATGTTTTAATGTATCTCTTCATCATTCAAAACACCCATTTCCTTTCAATATCTTTTATAATACCATTAAACATGAATTCTACATAAATTAAACTAATCAACTCTACCCTCTATAGACAAAAACTCTCTCAATCAAACCATGATTAAATGACTACTCATAATAAACAACACCATTCCACCATAACAGCATCAAAACACATAACTAAGGTTAATTTCTCATAATTCTATCACAGTTATAACTCATCAAATACACCATTAGTCTTAGTAAAAGGAATTCTCACTAAATCTCAATAATCAATAAGAATTAGTAAGAAGAGCAAGCTTTTATCCACCCCTCTTTCTTTCTATTTTCCTTTTTTTGCTTGGCATGACCCTCTCTCTTTCAAATCTACTTCTTCTCACTTCCCCACACTTGAGTTCTCTCAATTTAGTGTTTAGGAGGTTTATCTCTCACAAATTAACAAGGTTTGCCTTTAATTTTCTTATTTTTCCTAGGTTTTCTAAACTCTCTCAAGCTTCTCTCTTCATTTCTTTCCCTCTTGAATTAGTCAACCATAGACCATGTATTTCTACCTAATAATTTAAAAAATTCCCATTGCATCCCTCCTTAATACCTTTTATTTTTTTGGGTAAATTTCTCATGGTTTTCAACATTTGCTCATACTTAAACAAAGCTAAACGAATTTGAATTTCATTAAATTACATTGTACCATATTTCTTTCATTTTTTCTTCTTCTTTCATATGGTTTTTATTATCATTTTAGTCTTTTTTTATTTTTCGTGTTTTTTTCAAGTTTTTATTTTTTAAAATTAGTACAAAAAATTTTCCTTTCAAATTTCTCAACCCAATATCATTCCTCTAGGTAAAGATAAATTTTACATACTCAAAATAATATTTAAATTCACTATCCTTGTACGTTTACATTGATATCCAAATATTTACTTCGAGGGTTTACACATCATCTTCTCCACGTAATAAATTTTCTTCTATTCATTTAACATATTAGGTTTATTACTATCTATGTATATTCTATCAAGGGGTGGTTTACATGGAATCCCTCAACATCTGTCTCAAGATAGTCTTATCTTGTTCATCATTGCTCAAAACATTCAACTCAACTTCAATACTACCTTAATCATATGACAATACCTATGCTCATCATTGCAACTAAAATAACATTACAAATTTAACAACTAGCCATAAAATACATGTATGTGGTTTCCATAAAGAAAATAAAACAATATGCTTATCCAGAATTATTTTAACATCAATGACATCATACACATATTGAATTACACACTAGTTGTTATGACACTTAAGTTCATATCTGTCTCTTTCAATGCTACCTTTACGATAAATTACGTAATACATTCAAATCTAAGGTTGCTGACTATAAGTCACTACGTAGCAACTAATTGTCTTAATTTTTTATTCCCTGATCAATAATTAATATTTCATTTCTTTAGTTGCTGATTTTCTTGGGTATAATTCTTGAAGTAACCATATGTATTAATATGATATCTACATATCACCATCATTGCTTAACATACTTTGTTTATAACATTACCATATTGTAAGACCCAATAAAAAGATAGTATTAGGCCGGCCTATGCTAGTAAAGAATTAAAGGAAACCAATCGGCCTGCTCTAGCTGGAAATTGGAAGGGGAAATTCAGCCTATCCTTGGTGAGAATTATAGGGGAAGTAACAACCCTAAGATAACCCAAAAAAGGGATAAGAACAACCATGACCAGCACCCAAACACCCCTATTTCATCTGATAGGGGTATAAATTCAGGAGAGGAAAACAAGATAACTTTTCCTCTACCTCAAAACTAGCTGTAGCCCATGCTACAACAACCCCTCTCTCTCTTAAAGAAAAACCTACCTAAACCCAGCTGCAATAACCCTTCTCTCTCTTAAAGAAAAACCTACCTAAACATAACTTCATTTTGTCTTCCTTAAGTGTTTGAGTGAAGGGAGAGTTAGAGAAAAAGAAGATGATTGAAACCATGAAAAAAAAGGGAGCATAGAGGGCCGGCTGGTGCAATAAGAGAAGAAGAGAAGAAAACTAAGAGGAAGATAAGAACAAAATCATCAAACCTTCCCTAGAGTTGTTAAAAACATGAGGTAAGAAAAGTATCATTTTTTTGGCTAGTTGTTACCTCATGATTTCGGGATCAAGAGAGGAAAGAGAAGAAAACTAAGAGGAAGAGAAGAACAAAATCATCAAACCTTCCCTAGAGTTGTTAAAAACATGAGGTAAGAAAAGTATCATTTTTTTGGCTAGTTGTTACCTCATGATTTCGGGATTAAGAGAGGAAGAAACCCTAGAGTAAAAGGCTTAGGGTTCTTGCACTTATACTCTCATAAATGATTAAATGAGAAGATCTAAGTAGAATAAAGAAGGGAAGAACACAAGTGTAGACTTTTATAAAAAAAAAAAAAAAGAATGATTATGAGTGTGTAAACCTAAGAGAGGGCCTGCCCAAATTGAAAAGATGGATGGAATTGGAATGAAATAATGAAATCCATAAATTATGATCTTATTGAACTTCTAAGTACTTGAACTAAAGCAGAATTGTCTAAGTTAATATCTTAACTTTTGCATATAGGATTGAAGAACTTATGTGAAAGTGAAATGAAATAATAGTATGTGTAAAATTGTGATTGTGTTAAACCTCTAGAGGCATATGACATGACCAAAAGATTGATGTTTTATCCCAAGTGCAAGAGTGTCGAAGTAATAAATAACCCGGCAAGATTGGGGTCGAACCATATGGAGGTTAACTATATAATAATAATAATAATAAAGAGAGCTTTGAGATGTGATAATGATATAAGGATTAAACAATGATAAAATAATTGTCAATGTTAGAGAATCCACTAATGGTATTGGAAATAAGTATATTATAAGCTCTTTTTAATAATCAACTAGAAATCACACATAAAAGGAAGTTCCAATCGGAGGATTTATCCTTAATAGTTCATTATAAATTGTTAACATGATCATATTAATTATCTTATGTAAGTAACACCAAACTTTTAAATATTGTCAGGAATTCATGATTGTAACTTATGTTAACAACAAATCAAGTTTCTTTCATAGCACAAATGTAGGTTATACCATACGGTTGGCTATGAAAGTGTCAAGCATTTATTGTACCAAGTGTTATGCAACGCAAATCTAGATTAACCATTTAATAAGCAAGGTATTAAGAATTAGTAAGATAAAAAGATAAGACATGTTAATAACAAACTTTCTTGGATATATAAACATTGAAGTCCATGTTGAGTTTATATTATATCTATTTTAACACCATTAGTGAAACCTTTTCACCTTGACATAATAAACTTAGCTAAACATAATGAAGAAGAGAAACATAAATAAACAATATAAGAACATAAGTATAGTAAAGGAAATAAAAAGCATAAACAAGAGATTAAGAAAAATATAACATGAAATAAAACTTAAACATTACAAAAATATAAAGAAAGAAATAAAGAGCATGATCTTAATCTGAACAACCAATATTGTAAATGCATGGCAAATGCCTCCTTTTATAGGCCAAAATTTGAAACTATTGATTTGATGACTAATTGTCGAGTGGGTGGCCATATCTTGACTTAGTGACAATCCTTATCTTCTTATCTGAACAAAACATCATTGATAACTTTTGAATTTGAACCACCTGTACTCATGAAAATTCTAGGAAATTATCTCATCTTTCCAGGGAAAAAAATTTGAGGTCATTTGGACTTTTAGAAGTTGAGATATGGGCTGAACACTAAATAGTGTCTAGGCTGTAGGACATATTCAGACTTCTCCATTGTTGCTATAATTTGGACTTGAAAATGGCATTTTTAAATCTTGGACTTCACATGAAAGTTTTAGGCCTATGTCTTATCTTTCCATTCATATAAAGCAAACCTAAATCCGAGATCTACAGCTCCAAATATGATCCAATTACCGAACAATGTTCCAGTTTGGATTAAACCAACATCTTTTTTCTAAGTTTGGCCCTCTCTTTGTCCTTTCAATTTCAGTACTTAAACTCATTAATCAATCCTTTTATTTATATGATAAGCCTGCATTTAAGATGAATATTTACCATAAATTAAAGGTATCTTATATTATTAGATATGTTATTATAAAACATGTTTTAGTTAAGGAGTTATTGATACTTCAAGTTCAAAATGATGATATAAAACCTTGATAAGAATGTACTTTTAAGTGCTAATCACCCCCCCAACTAGCTTATTACTAGTTTCTAATAATCAAAGCGTTAAAATAGAAAAACTATTTGCAAATTCCATAAAGCAAGGCATTCATCATTCAACTTCCATTAATCTATCCAGATAAACAAAACTCTCATTAAATTCATATATATGCTCAATACCTCTTAAACAAGATATTAATAAACCTTTTTTTTGTGCTCAAAATATCAACATATAGTTATGGGGCTTTACTTGGAAGAAAATAAAATTTTTGTTCTAATGTTTAAG